>NC_032027.1:10555599-10556684 GCF_001865875.1 Lupinus angustifolius | reverse complement strand
TATTTTTAAAATGTTTATACATTTTGAAATCATGTTGATCATCATCATCACTTTTTAGCCAAATAGACTTTTCGGATAAATTTCACCTTTTGTTTGAGGACAAACAAAGTTCTAAGTTGGGAGGAGTTTGATAAGTACCAAACATACCTAAAAATCATACACTTTTATGGCACTTATCTTAAGCATAATTGAGAAAAACCAACTTAAAACAAAAATTTTTGCTTAAAACAATACTTTTTGTATAAAATATCACAATTTTGTATATGTGTATTTGTATTGCCTTTTTATGTATTTTGTAGGAAGTAAAATGAAGAAAAGAAGAGAAATGATTCATGGTCAAAAAGCAACAAAAGTCAAGAAAATCAAGGTGCACAACCAGGCAGCTGAGCATGGAACAAGCCCCACTGAGCTGACCTGCCTGACTTGGCCACCTGCCAGACCTGGACCAAACTGCTCAACCAGGCAGCTGAGCGGACCTGCTTAGTCGCTCAGCATAGCACCAGACTAGGCCGGGCATGGTCAGAAATATGCTTGACAAGGTCATACACGAGCTTGGCACAAGCCAAGCTGCTGAACAAGCTGCTCAGCAGTCAAACCAAGTTGCTCAGTGGAGAACCAGACTCCTGGCCAGATAGCAAGCACCAAGTCGCGTCCCAGTCAACACGGTCAGAAGCTGTTGAACAAGCAGCTCAGCAGTGAAGCAGGTGCGTTGGGCGGTGCTTACGAGACTTGACTTAACCATCAAGCAAACCATGAAGTCATCCATTACCTCACATCAAGTAGCCCACCATAGGCTTTTCAGAAGTAGCTCACAATAGCTGGTTTCATAGCCCACAACTAGCTTTGATGAGTCATGCACAAGGAGGTGACTAAGCTACTTGGTCAAGGGACCAAACCCTTGCTGAAGGGTTTGGTCAGCTGCTGAGCGGTCCAGCTCAGCAGCTCATCAGTCAGGATGTGAAGCCTATAAATAGAAGCCATTTCATTCGAGGAAAACAGATTGTAATTGAGCATTTCTTCACTAAATTCTCTCAAAAAACACTTGAAGGCATAATTCTCTCATTTAGGAATTCTTTCTTAGTTTA
>NC_032027.1:10555114-10555499 GCF_001865875.1 Lupinus angustifolius | reverse complement strand
GTTCAAACTCAAAAATAAGATGAGAAATATATTTTCCTTATTCAAAAAGAATTTGTCTCCTCAAGAATTTGTTAATATTTAGTTCTATGTTTATTATGTGTACTTGTTCATATTCAATACAAAGCCAATCAAAAAATGTTTTAACCATTATTTGTGCTTTGACAAGTTTACTTGATTTATTTTACTAGGCAATTCCTTGTGGTTCGACATAACCCTATACTATACTACAATTGAATCTTGAAAGAGGTATAAATTGTAAAATAGTAAAGTGTTATCAATTAATTTATTTGTTGAAAACACCTTTTAATATACAAAAGTGATGAAACTAACTTACTAACTTTTATTTATTGTTATTTACTTTCCGCATTTTATTTATTCTTTAATA
>NC_032027.1:10502430-10555014 GCF_001865875.1 Lupinus angustifolius | reverse complement strand
TTGTAACTGGAATATTCTTGAAACCATTATACCGGCGTTGGAATTTATCTCAACAAAGCCGAGATGGCGAACAAAGAATAAAACCGAGTTCTCTTACTTACAAAAGGAACATAACGAAAATGAGAGTATTAATCTTTCAACAAATTGACATTGGTGTCAGAACAATTTGTTGAGAGGAGAAAACTCCCAACTAAAATAAAAACATCGAGATAACCTTTCAACAATTATGCAGCATAACATTGGCCGACTTGTGCACTTTCCCAACACCCTCTACTCAGCTAGTTGGGGTATCCATGAAAATTTTGCAAGAACTGATTTCCTGTATGTAAGTTAAAAGATATAATTAGTTAACGACTAAATTAAAATAAGATTAACTAAATTAAAATAATTTAACTAAATTACCTCAGGAATGAGAATCAGAATGTGAAGGTTGTAAGGTGCAGGTGTGCAACTCTAAATTGATGCTTGAAGGAACATTGCCAACAACACTAGCTAGTCATTGCCACTCAGCTTCCTCCACCTTCATTGATTGCTCAAATTCGTTGAAACATTGCATGAGGCCATCCAACTGATTTTGAACCTGACTCATTTGGGCTTTGGTTGCAGGCTTTGGATGGGGTACAAATGTTCATTGGCTAACCCCAAATCATGCACCTCGGATACGGCCAGAGTAGATAGACAATCCTAGTGCCTTATCAAGTACTATGCGGCTACCCGGCTGTGCCTCCTTTTCTTTTCTGGAAATTTGACAAATCAAGAAAAACATAATGTTAATTAATCATATTTTGATAAATAAATTATGAAAATTAAGTATAATTAAAAAATGAGCACTTACAACACGTCTTGCCACTTCTTGAAATTGCTCATTGTCGATGACATCATCCTTGTTCTTACGGGCATCCACCCATAAAACATCGAGTTCTACTCCATGTGGAGTCCTAGGTGTATCACTTTTGTTCTCCAACTAACAAAACATAACCAATAATAATGTAATTAGATATATGCATGCAAAACATAACCAATAATGTACTTACAAATTAACAATACATACAATTTTTTTTCGATTCCTCTATACCCCGCTCAAGAAGCTCGATATGGATATAAAGGCTTGAATGCCCTCTTGTGGTTTTCATTACTTATTTTCTGAAAATACAAACAACATTAACTAATATCAACAATCATATACAAAAACATATATACAAAAGTCAATACAAAGAATATGATTTTACCAAGAAAGACTCGTCTTGTGTGCGTAGGGTGACAAAAGTTTTCTAATCCTTTTCATCAACGATATTTGCATATTTACTTGGAGTTTTTAGGTTGGAATTGCCATCAGCATCTCTCAGTAATTGTCGGAGAAACTTGCCAGTCGATTTAAGGATAAAATCCTTATGATCCTCACCAACATCAAAAGTGCTCTAAAAACACATATAAATTAACTATATTGCATGCAAACACATGCATATACGTATATTACATGAAAACGTAACACATATACGTACAATGCATGAAAACACAAAAACACAAAAACTGAAAAATAAGCTTACTATTATTTCATTCCAAATACGCTGCTTCACGACATTCCATATATCACTCCATTTGTTAAATGTTAGCTTCATATTCTGCCTAATCACAACCCCAATGTAGCTAACCAATGAGTTGTCACCCTTCGAGTTTAATGGTTAGCCTTTAGAGTTCCATTGAACTTCTATCTTCACATCCTTACTTCTTGACTGAATGACATTATTCGTGGAAGGCATTCCACATGGAGTTCGTATTCGAACAACGATTTGCTTGTCTTGTGGAGTCGGTGTAGCTTCGTCATCATTGTGAGAACCATGATCGCCACTTTGGGAAGCCACTGATGAAGTTTTTTGAGGTTTCTGAGAGTATGAGGATTTATGAGAGTATGGGGATTTCTTTTCGATTAAGTTTGAGAGCATAGAGGGAACTGATTCATGTTTTAGATATTTAAACTATAATAACAATTTAACAGCACATATTAAAGATAGCGTTGTTGTGTCGACATCTTCAATAGCGCATATTAACGATAGCACTGTTGTATTGACATTTTCATGAATACATCAACATCAGATATTAAGGGTTGCGCTGTTGTTATGTATCCAGCTCTTTACTACAAATTTTCATGAACACATCAACAACGCTTCCTGGATGATGCGCTGTTGAATATAATATAATTGACAACATTATCTCAACCATGCGCTATTGAATAGAATCTAATTGACAATACTATATCAAATATGCGTTGTTGAATAGAATATATTGACAGCGCTATATTAATTATACGATGTTAAACGAAATTCATTTTCCAAATTAACAGCATATTCGTAATTATGTGCTGTTAAATTAACATTTTATATTACGAGTCACAATATATGCAACATGAATGTACGTTAATAATTAACATGAAATTGTCATTAAGTATATTACTATATTATTGTGTTTATTCAAACTGCAAAAATATTAAACATTAAGTTTTGTTCAAAAAAAAATTTGTGTTTATTAAGTTTTGTTAATTTATTTATTGTGTTTAATAATATGGAACTGCAAAAATATTAAAGAAAATAACTATTCAAATAAATAACAAAAAAAAATGAAACTAACATCTAAAATAATTGTTCATTCTTCATTCAAAGAGGCAAAATACATTACAATCAACCAAAAGAAGAAAATCAATGAACTAAATAATTTACAAATTCATTCTTCATCTCCTGCAAATCTTGTTTAACAACCACTTTCCTTCTGAAATCTAGGTCCTTTTGGAAAATAAAAAGATGTTAAAGACCTCCTTGAAAATATTTCAATGGAGGAAATTAATGAACTCATCGAATGAGAGAAATTAATGAACTGAATAATTTACAAATTAATTCTTCATCTCACGCAAATCTTATATAACAGCCACTTTCATTCTGAAATCTGAGCCCTTTTTGAAAATCAAAACATTTCAATGAGGGAAATCAATGACCAGAATAAACTGAAAGAGATCGATGAACTAAATAATTTACAAATTAAATCTTCATCTAACGCAAATCTTGGACCATCCGCTTTTCTTCTGAAATCTGGGTCCTTTTGCCAAAACAAAAGATGTTAAAGACCTCATTGACATGATTCTGAAAAACACAACTTTAGCACTTTTAACACTTTGAACATACTCCTGTAGAAACACATACTCGTACTGATGAAATATAACAAGAAGTGAACCACAATATTTATAGATGATCAACAATTAATATTTCAACAAACGAAGAGACACAAAACCAATCAACCATTAATATTTCAACAAACGAGGAGACGCCTAATCACTCAACCATTAATATTTCAATAAACGAAGAGACACATAACTATTCAACCATTAATATCGTTGACACTTAAAATGTCGTATAAAATCAACAACGCATAATTAAGAAAGCGTTGTTACTATGTTATCTTCAACAATGTTTTCTTAGTTCTACTTTGTGGAATTGATTAACATTAACATCACTTTCTATCAAATACGATGTTAAACATAAGTCATTTAAGTCAGCGCTAACGTTACTGATGTTCAACAGCGTTGTGTCCAGAATGTGCTGTTGAAATTACACACATTGACAACACATGCTTTAGTATGCACTGTCAATGTTCTTCTGCCTCGTTTTCAACAGCGCCGTTCAAAATTGCGCTGTTGAATGACCGTTGCTTATTACGATATCTGGCATAGTGGTACGAGTGTTTACTACACTGCCTTAAACTAAAAAAAAACCATTTTCTCCCATTCTACTTTTTCCCTTCTTCATGTGCATATCTTCATCAAAACCACCGTCCTTTATGTTCAAGGTCAATAATTCTGTTTGCTCTATGTTCACGATGAAGTTAAAAGGTCTCCCTTTATCCATAATCTCTCTTTCATATTATGCTCTATTTTTTCGCACTCAATTTATGCATAATTTTTATAATCAAATTTGGCACTACCACATTGGTCTATTGGTGTATGATCATACCAGTAGATAAATTGATTGTTATTTTAACCAAATGAGTTGTCAAAAAAAATATAAAAAGTATCGTAGCCACAAGAATTTGATTGATATCAATTATTTAACAAACCTACTTAAATTAGATGAATAAGAGTTTTGGTTAGAAAATTTAATTAATGAAAATAAAAGTAAAACAAAAGTAAAGACGATGAATTTGAATTAATGATGAAGAACTTGAAGAACTTGTGTGTAGACTTCACTATTCAACCTCTAGCATTCAATATATAACGACATAATATAGATGATTATTCTTATGAATTTCTTAGCATCAGTTCTTATCTATTTACTAATCCCTTTCATAAACAGATCAATGATTAAATTAATCAATTCTCAATCCATTGACAAATTAAACAATCAATCATAATAAATTGAGTGTTATAATGGCTAGTTCAATTAACTTCATTACTAGAATTAAATGTTAGTAGATAACATACTTTAGGTGTAGTTTAAACATGAAATTATCATTACACATATTTAAACCCTAAATCATGTATTGAGTTGTCATACCAAATAAGCATTAGAAACAAGAGTAGACATGAAAAATAATGAAATAGTATTAAAAACACAAAATTTAATTGGATACATCGAGTTTAACGCAATGTTATTAGGACTGGACAGTCCGACCGGTCCAACTATAACCTGCTAGTTGGGGCGGTCCCGTACAACCCAAAAATCGGGGAGGTCTTCTAAGCCTTTTCTGGCCATCCTAAAATCGGCCAGTTAGACTAGAAGAAATTGAAATAACTCAATGTGTTAAACCAAGCCGGTCTAAATCTAATTAAAAAAAAGAATCTTAAAAATCTAAAATAGAAAGAGGGGAGAGGGAGACAGTAAACAAAAATCTAGCCTTCATTGAAAATCTCTCTCGCTCACCATCGCTTGGCACTCGCTCAACGTTGCTCTGGACTACCATATCCAACGTTGCTCTTCACTGTTGTGGATAAGTGAACCTGCATCGTCATTGAATCTGCACCGTCGTCGGTTATTGAATATGCACCACCTTTGAATTTACCGGCACAATCTTTTAATCTATTTGTTAAAAGAACTAAAGAACTATTTGTTATTGATTTTATTTTAAATTATATATTTTTAAAGGAAAAAATGAATATATTAACAGCGTAAGAGTTTTATATATTGCCAGCATACCATACACCATTCTTTTAATCATCATTGTTTTTTCGAAAAAAGTAATTCAAATAAATGGTAGATGATGCATGTGTATAAATCTTTCACTGACAATGCATTAATATTATGTTCTATTTTGTAATACTTAATAGTATACATTATTACTCCTATGATTTTTTTTAAAGAAAATTATATATTACCTACATACAAGAATATTAGCTAGAGACTAAATATTATCTTCAAATATTGTTTATTTCATAGCTAAATGGTTGTTTATATAGCCCTTTAGCATTTTCTATTTTATTGTTTTTATTTTGTATGTCATTTTTTCTATTATATTAACATTGTTTTCATTTCATTGTTTCAATTTTATTGTTTCTATTTGTTGCATTTGAATAAAGCTATTTCCCTTTGTTATTTGTTTGTTTCTATTTAACACTATTTTTATTTCAATTTTTTTATTTATTTCTATCAAACGATGTTTCGTTTCTTTTATTCTTTATTTGCTTCATTGTTTCTATTATGTTTCATTGTTTCTATTCACTCTTTAAATCTTTATAATTTATAATTTCATTATTTCTATTATGCTTTGTTTCTATTATATTTTATTTTCTTTGCAATGATTTTAGATGTTGCAACAATAATCGTAGAAAGATAGTTTCCAGCTATGAAGAGTACGAAAAATAGGTTGCATGGTTGAATGGGATATGCATGGATGAATGACTCTTTATTGACTTGTATTGAGAAATAAGTGTTTAATAACTCTGACATTAATTTATATGGAGCGTGTAATTTATTTGAATAGTTATATTTAAATTTTGGTGATTTTCATATGATTGTTTTCATATTTTTATATATTTTTTATAGATAATTAGAATGTTTTTTGTATTCAATGTGTATTTTATGTTATAATTTTTTTATATTTATGGTAATATCCAATTTAAAGTGGGATAAATGATTATTTTGTTAATGATAATTATGTTTGATTATATGATTTTTTTAGAAATTAAAAATTGTTAAGAGCAAAATAAAAAATTAGAAATTAATGCATAGTGGTAGTTAAAATATGTTTTGCTTTTATGTATTGTATATAACTATGTATGATTTTTATTATTTAAATTTTTAATATATGTCGCACACCCTGCTCCCGGGTCTTAGAATCGTCACTGAGTATTTGTGATGGAGTATTTTAATCTCTTTGAAAAAAGAATTAAGGAATCTGTTGGCATCATCTTGAAATAGTATTTGTTGGCATCATCTTGAAATAGTATTTGTACTTTGCACTTTACACTTTACATAGTGCTAATATTTGCAAAAGAACTAAAGAAGTATTTGTGATGGAGTATTTTAATCTGTTTGCACTTTACACCAGACACACTTTGTCACAATTGTATTTTATTTGTCAAATACATCATGTCAATATTTGCACCTTCTTTTAGCTGCAACTTTTACTCATTTTTAACACCCAAACAAAAGTGCACTATTTAGCTTGGTTAAACCCCTCGATATGTTAACTCATTTTTAAATTGTTAGTGCTTGTGTATATTGTTTGTGTTAATGTTGGTAAATGATTATAATTCCATATATGGCATGCTCTGCATATCCTCCAAACAATGTAACTAACCAGTAACTTCTATAATTTTAATTATGTAAGACTTAAATTTAATTGATGGACTTCTATTTTGATCTATATGTATGCATTATGCAAAACATGATATTCGTAAGAATATTATTCACTTATTTAGTTATTTTAAAATTTTAATTAATTATATATGATATTATGATGTCGTTTGGTCCTACCGAACAGTTTAATCGATTAAACCGGTTAGAACCTACAGAGGACCTCTTCCTGATTGATGTTTGGCTCGGGTTTTATAACATTATTTAAATAGTTACATCTAACCCCATATAGAAAGGGTTTAGCTCCTCATCATTCCCATGAAAACCAAAGTCTTATATATTGTAGTTTGTAGACATTCTTCTTCTTCTAAACAAGGTTATAGAGAGTTGTGTGTCGTCTCCAATCTTCTTCCCTTGTGAGTGAATGGCATAGAGTGGCCACACTTACCATTGTTGTGACAATGAATGGTATTGCTAAATATTAGCCATGGTCTGTTTTATTTAGGTACGGCATTAACCTTGGCTAAGTTGTTGATTTTGCTGCACTACAACCATGACTAAGTTGTTGATTTTGCCACACTACAACCGTGGCCAAGTTGTTGATTTTGCCACACTACAATCGTGGCTAATTAAATTTATTTTAAGTATTTTCATACATACTCCTCTCCTAATCCTAAGGTGCCGATTGTATAACAATCTTTATATTCAATAATTTAATGGTAAGTTGCTAATAAAATTAAAATTTTGCTAGCTAATAATAATAGTAGTAAAAATGCTATACCGTTAGAAAAGCAAACTTTATCCATTTACTAAATGTTTAACATTCAAAACTCCTTATGATGAATCAAAATGCAAAATATTAAAATCATATAAGTCCTTGAATATCTAAGAAACCATAACTAAGATGGTGGAACATCTCAGGTGAAAGTGCTCAAGAGTAGCGAATTGATTCAAAGTATGTGCAAGTTGCTCCTTGGTCTCTTCTTATCTTGACATTTTTACTTCCAAAGTTTGTGCATACTTTTTTAAGTCTTCAACATGTTGACTAGAGCCGCTAAAATTCACAAAACCAGTAAAATGTCTAGACGTTCCAAAAATACTGGAGGGACAAATATCAATGCCCAAACCATGTACTCAACCTGAATGTCCAGCTCCATAGGTTTTAAAATTGCATCAAGCAAATACCTTTGATAAAACACCCGAAGTAGTGGTATTTGCTTGATCTGTAGGTAAGTGCTATAATATTTTATCCTATTAAGTAAAAATAAATTAATAGTTTACTTTATATTAATCGAAACTTATAGTAAAATGCAATACTAATAAATTGAAGAGAGTATCTCAAATTGTAATTACTTTAACGTCTTTTCCATGACATTAACCTAAAATGGTAAGTTGCATCAATAGAATCACAAAAGACACAATAGTATTATGCATTTCCTTCTATACCCTTTTTTTACTCTCCACTTTACATTTTTCCAAGTTGGTATTTTTTTGTTATTCTCTTAAAACAGATTGATGAGGCTTGTGTAGGATAAGAGAAGAAGCAATGGAATTTGTCATGGACTAAGCCTTCTCAAAACAATATCATTGCATCAAGAAGTTAGAAATTCGCTAGTTAGCATTGGGTCTGTTTCTCAATTAGTTGAATTGTTGTTTGATTTTGTAAGGGATATAGAGAATGAGATCTTGTAGGAAGTGAGAATATTGAGAGAGAGAGAGAGAGAATGAAGAGCAATGAATGTAAGAGGGAACTACAGAGTGAAAAGTGTGTAATAAATGTAAATTTGAATATTGTATATTATTGCATCAATCATAAGTTAATTTATACACATTGCTATTTTTGGCTTAAGTACTATAACTACCTAATAGAAATAACAACTCTTAACTTCCCTTCAAACTAACTATTTGAAATACACTTTTAACATCCTCTTTTAATTCAAAGACTTATAAAAAATCTACCATGATACACAAAGTAGAATAGACACAAAAATTGTTAACAATGCAACAATTCTAACACTACTAGAAGCTAAGGACATTCAACATGCTTCTTAATTTTTTAATCCTCTTAATCTTCAATGCCTTTGTCAATACATCAACAGCTTGTATCTTTGTAGGGTAATGAACCAGCTTGACCCTTCCTTTTTCAATTTAATCCCTCAAGAAGTGATACTTTGTTTCAATATGTTCTCTTTCCATGACTAACTGGATTCTTAGCCAAATCTATTATTGATTTGTTGTCTACTTTTAGCTCTAATTTCTCAAATTCTCCACAATTTAATTCTATCATCAAGGATGTCAGCCGCAATCCTTGACATGTAGCATTGCAGACTACAATATACTCAGCCTCACATGTAGAGAGAGCTACTACACTTTGCTCTTAGAACTCCACGAGATTGACGCACCAAAAATTGAGAACACATACCCTGATGTACTCCTTATATCCTCCTTATCTCTACACCAACCTGAGTTTGATTATCCTATAAAATAAGGATCACTTTTCTCTTTCTGATTTGGGAACAAGATGCCATAGTTTAGGGTCCCTTCAAATATCTCACGATTCTCTTGGCTGTTGTCATATGGATTTGTTTTGGATCAGCCATATGCCTACTTATCAATCCTGCACTATAGGTTATCTTAGGCCTGTTATGGAAAATGAACCCGAGACAACCTACAAACTGCCTATAGAGTGTTGCATCCATAGAATTTTCCAATGCTGCATCACATGGTTTCAATTTCCCTTCAACTAGAACTGCCACAAGTTTGCAATTGAGCATATGGAATTTGTTTAATACATATGTGATGTACTTCCTTTGATTCATTATGATGCATTTTTCTATTTTCAGAAACCCTATTCCCAGAAAATAGGCCAACTCACCCAGGTTAGTCATCTCAAACTCAGATTTGATTTCCTTAAAGTTTTAGGACTTTAGTTTCACTACTCCGTGTGATGACCAAATCACCTACATAGAGACAAAGTATAATTGTGTCACCTGTGTTTATTATGCTCACATAGACTCCATCTTCCACTGTGCACTTGATTAAACCAATGGATGTCACGAAGGAGTCAATTCTTCTATTCCAAGCTCTTGGAGCTTGATTCAACCCATAAAGTGCTTTCTTCAATCTCATCACCTTGGTTTCATCTCTTGTTGTCTCAAAGCCTGAGGGTTGAGTTATGTAGACTTTCTCCTCAAGAGGCCCATTGAAGAAGGCACTCATGACATCAAGCTGCCACATTTTCCAATCAATCCAACTTGCTAAAGCAACAATCAATCTAATTGTTTCAAATCTAGCCACTGGTCCATAAACTTCAGAGTAGTCATACCCTTTCTTCTACGTAAAAAACTTTGCAACCAGTCTGGCTTTGTGTTTTGAGATGTTGCCATCAGGTCTTAGCTTAACCTTATACACCCACTTCACTACTATAGGTGTTTTTCCAAATGGTGACTCGACTGCTTCCCATATGTTGTTCTTTTCAATGGCCTTAAGTTCTCCCTCCATTTCACTGAACCAAATGTGAAGAAGATCTTACTCTTGACCTTGGCACGATTTTGATGAAGACACCAAAATCACAAAAAAAAAAAAAAAGGAAGAAGACCATGAAGAGATAGAAGATTCAAGCTTCAAGATGTTTATAGATTAAAGTCTTCATATAGGCACTTCTATCCTTACACTCACTTTAATATTTAGTAGCAATGCTCAAACAAATCAAAAATAGTTTTAAAGAATTGGATATGTCTAAAATGCAAAGTCACATTGCTAAGTAATGAGTTACTTGACCTGAGTAACAAGTTACCAGAACTAGGTAACAAGTTACCAGAACTGTGAGAGAGTTGGTAATAGGTTACTAGAACTGCGTAACATGTTACTTGACTGAGAAAATAGTTACAAATCAAAGTTGACTGATATAACCAATTAATTCAGTGTATGCATTGATTACCACCTTGGACATAACATTTGGGTAATCGATTATCACTTCGTGACAATCGATTACACAGAGCTATTGAAACCATATTTTCAAATTCAAATGAACAAATTTCATCCAAAGTGAATAAGTTTCATTCTAATCGTATCTCCTCTTCATAGAAGAATATCTTGGCTGATTGGAAGCCTATTTAAAGGCATTGAGACATCCAAATTCATAACACATGAAAACACAAGTTTTTCGCAATCATAAAAAAACTTTCACAACTTAGTAAACAAAATTATGCACATTTTGTTAGCAACTTTATTCCTAAACTTTCAGATTTTCTGAAGTTGCTTCCAAAGTGCATTTTTTTCAAAAATTTCAAAAGAATAAGAGCATTGTATACTAAGTATTTATATTATGAGATTAAGGATTTCAAGTTATAGAATTGTCAAAACTTGTAATGGCAATCCTGCCATTGTTATATTCTTCATCTTAGTTGTAAACTTTTCATCACAAGGCTGTGTTGAGAAGGGGAAAAGTGTTCACTTGAAAAGGGAATTTTCAAAGGTAGATAAGTTGTGAGTGTGTAAGGTACACAAGTATCAGGGAGAGAAATTGTAATTACAACTCAAATTATGTAGTGGAAAAATCTCTTGTGTGGCAAGAGTACTAGATGTAACCTTTAGTGGATAAGAAGGCGAACTAGTATAAAAACTCTTTGTGTGCTCTTCTTCTACTTATTCTTGTCATTTACTTTTGCTTTACCTGGTTGAATTCTGCATAAATAATTCGATGCACATAAACTTAGATAACATAGTTGAAAAATCAGCCATATTCTCCCAACAACTAATTCATTTCCCTCTTACTTGGCATCTTAAACTTACAATTGGTATCAGAGCTTATTTTGAGTAATCTATTGTCAAATCTGATCTTGTATTTAAGATGGCCTCAAGATCATTTTTGGGAGAAGGTTCCAACATCAATCGCGCTCCATGTTTTATTGGAGAATGATATGACTTTTGGAAAATCAGGATGAGAATATTTATAGAATCTCAAGACCTAGATATTTGGAACGCGATTGAGGAATGACCTTATGAAACCTTCACCGTTGTTAATGATGAAAGGGAAGTAAAGCCAAAATCCATGTGGAATGATGAAGATAAAAAGAAAATGCAATACAATCTCAAAGCAAAGAACATCCTTACTTGAGCACTTGGTAGTGACAAGTTCTCCGGAGTGTCAAACTACAAATCTACTAAAGAAATGTGGGACACTCTAGAGACCACATATGAAGGAACTAAGGAAGTAAAAAGGTCGAGACTCAATACTCTCTCCTAGGAATATGAAATGTTTCGTATGAATCCTGGAGTGAAAATTCTAGATCTCCAAAAGAGATTTATCCACCTTACAAACCATCTGATTGCACTCGGAAAAGTATTGTCAAATAGTGACTTGAACTTGAAAGTTCTAAGATCACTTTCAAGACAAGGTGACAACCATTCCAGAAAAGAAAAGCTTATCTAAGATGTCAATGGCGACACTCTTTGGAAAGTTGCAAGAACATGAGTTGGAATTGACCCAACCCGAACAACATGAACAGTAAGAGAAGAAGAGAAAGAATATTTCTCTCAAAGCTAAATTAGAGGCATATGAATCCTCAAAAGATGAGTCAGAAAAAGAGGAAATTGAAGACATGAGTATTTTGGTGAAGAAGTTCAGTAAATTCCTGAAAATGAATAAACGTGGTAAGGTTGGACAACCAAGGAGATTCACCAAAAGAAATGAAGTTTTCACTTCAAAGCAAAGCTTCAACTGTTTTGAATGTGGAAAACCTAGTCATATGAAGATGGATTGTCCTAAGTTTAAGAAATATCCTTGCAAGGCAAAATTTGAAAAGAAGACCGGTAGACAGGCTTACATTGCATGGGAGGATAATGACTCAAGTTCCATGTCAGAACCATAAAATGAAGAGAGGCTCATCTCTCTCTAATGGCGTCTCATCATTCTGATGATGAGGATGAGTATTTGGGAGCCACCAATGACGTATGGTATTTGGATAGCGGCTGCTCAAAACATATGACGGGCGATAACGAAATGTTCTCTGTCCTCACTCCAAGGGTCAAAGGCTATGTCACATATGGTGATAATAATAAAGGGAAGATCATTGGAGTTGGTAGAGTCGGGAAGCCACCTTCTTCTACAATATAAGGAGTGTTATATATTGAGGGACTCAAGCACAACCTACTTAGTATAAGTCAATAATATCTACATGATTGCTTTAAATGATTCTTCCCTTCCCATAAAATGTTTATCTATTAACGATCATGATGCATTGCTATGACATAGGAGAATTGCTCATATTCATATGGATCATTTGAATAAACTGGTAAAGAAAGATGTTGTAGTTGGTTTCCCCAAAATGAAGTTTGTGAAAGACAAACTATGTAGTGCTTGTCAAAAGGGTAAACAAACAAAGACTTCTTTCAAACCAAAACATATGGTTTCTTATGATAGACCATTGCAGTTACTACATATGGACTTATTTGGTCCTTCTCAGACCAAAAGTTTCGATAGTAACTACCATGCTCTTGTGATAGTAGACGACTTTTCAAATATACTTGGGCTCTATTCTTGGTACACAAGAATAAGGCATTTAATGCCTTTAGCAAATATGTTAAGAGAGTACAAAATGAAAAATCTTTGAAAATAACTACTATATGAAATGACCATAGGGGAGAATTTCAAAATGCTTCTTTTGAGCAATTTTGTGATGATAATGGTATCACTCATAATTTCTCTTCTCCTAGAACACCGCAACAAAATGGTGTTGTAGAGAGAAAGAATAGATCGTTGGAGGAACTAGTACGTACAATGTTGAATGAAACTAATCTATCAAAATATATTTGGGAAGATTCAGTTATACGACATTCTACGTTTCCAACTAAGTCCTAATAATACATATTCTAAAGAAAACCCCCTATGAACTCTTCAAATGTAGAAAACCAAATATTTCTTAGTTGCATGTGTTCGGCTGCAAATGTTATGTGCTAAATAATGGAAAGGAAAACTTAGGAAAGTTTGATGCAAAAGTCGATGAAGGAATTTTCCTTGGCTACTCTCTTACAAGCAAAGCTTTTCGAGTTTTCAATAAGAGAACTGTGGCCATGGAAGAATCTATTCATATGACTTTTGTTGAGCCTAATCCAACCTTGGAAGAATAATGCACTATTGATGATGATGACTTTCCTAGTCCATCCTTGGAAGAATCCATTAATGATGTAATAGCCAATACCAAGGATTTGAAAATATATGACAATATACCTTCACAAAAATAGCATATTCACTCTAATTTACCAAAAGAATGGAGAATCCATCGATATTATCCTATTGGCAACATCATTGGTGATATAAGTAAGAGAGTCTCTACTCGCCTGAAATTGAATGATGCTTGTCTAAACATGGCTTTTATTTCTCAAGTGGAACCATTCAAGATTGATGTTACAATTGAGGATGAACATTGGGTTCTTGCTATGCTAGAAGAGCTTAATCAGTTCGAGAGAAACGAAGTTTAGGAACTTGTTCCTAGACCTAAAGAAAGACATGTTATAAGAACTCGTTGGGTCTTTCGGAATAAATCAGATGAAAATGACATTATTATAAGAAATAAAGCAAGACTTATAGCAGAAGGATACAACCAGGAAGAAGGTATCGACTTTGATGAAACTTTCGCTCCTGTTGCTAGACTTCAAGCTATTAGGCTATTGCTTACATATGCATGTTCTCTGGATTTCCACTTATATCAAATGGATGTAAAGAGTGCGTTTTTGAACGGATATATATACCAAGAAGAGGTGTATGTCGAACAACCCCTGGGTTTGAAGACTACAAGCATCCCTCTCATGTCTATAAGCTTAAGAAATCCCTCTGTGGCTTAAAGCAAGATCTGCGTATATGGTACGATCGTCTAACAAACTTTTTAACTGATAAAGATTTTACTACAGGAAAGCTCGACACTACAATATTCATTAAGAAAATAAATCATCATACTTTACTTTTTCATATTTATGTTGATGATTTTTTTTCTATTCTACTAATGATCTTCTATGTAGTGAATTTGGTAAGATGATGTAAGGGGAATTTGAGATGTCTATAATGGGAAAGTTGAACTACTTTCTTGGACTACAAATCAAATAACTCAAGGATGATATCTTTGTTTGTCAATCTAAATACCGCAGGGATCTGCTGAAACGCTTCGAAATGGATGACTGTAAATCTATCACCACTCTTATGGGTTCTAGAACATACATTGATGCTGATGAGATTGAAAAATGCGTCGACATCTCTAAGTATCAAAGTATGATTGATGCTCTTCTTTATATTACTGCAAGTAGATCTAATATTATATTTAATGTCTATTTTTGTACATGTTATCAATCAAAACCTAAAGATTTATGATATTCATCTTGAAGTAAATATATTAGAATTATTTACATAATCTCCCACTAGACATATGTTTGTTTATTTGGTTTCCTCACTGTCATTTGTTTCCTTTATATTTTAAAATGTTCAAAGTTTGTTATTCCATCAACCATAGTTAGCAATATTAATTAGCATGTCCAAAAAATATGTCGATTTGACCCTAAACTTTTGTTCATCCCCAAATTCCCAAAATGACTTGGCTTTTACACATCTCTATTTGAATTTATTAACGATTATTAACGGAAAGACAAAAATAGAACTCAACTAAAAAAATAAATGACAAAATTGTCATTTAAGCTGAACTAATCTCTTATTTGGAATTAAAATGTTATGTTATAATGGAGAGGAAAATACTCTAAAAAACAAAGTAAAAATAAAATAAAATGACATTTATATCATTTTATTTTTACTAAAATGATTTTTTAACCTTAAAAGTTAAAACTAAAAGGCAAAAATAACATTTCTTTCTCTAATACTAAAAATGGTTCTAACATTTCTTTCTCTAAGACTCAGTGTTGAAGTGAGTGTAAAGTGTGAGCTAGAATATTCTAATAACAGTCATTTACTATTTGAGTTCCCTCCTATATTGAATAGAAATGGAATACTTTAAAATCATTCACAAGTGTATCTATCACTCTGAATACTTGTTTCAAAATCCAACTCACTAGCTAGAAATGAATAGAAGAGAGAATTCAAGACAAAAGAGTGTGCCAGTATTCAAGCATTCCTCGTTTCTTTAATTATCCGTGGAAGACAAGAGGACCTTTTCTGGATAGCACAAAATCTAGCACCTAGGAATGGCAATAGGGTGGGTCGAGGGCGAGTTTGCACATACCCAAATTCAAACCCGAAATTCAAAACCTGAACCCGAACTCAAACTCAACGGGATTGAAAATAAAGATATTATTCCCGGATCCATCAGGTTTCGGGTAATCCGAACTCGAAAAAAACCCGAAAATTACATATGTACTAAGGAAAGTATGTTATAATTTGCGTTTCATTTTTCTCTAGATTTCTATTTTCTTTTGTATTATTTCATTTCTTTTATGTTTGAAGATCCAATAGTATGTAAAGTAAAATTAGAAATTAAAAAAACAATAGATACATGATAGAAATTTCAATTTTAAATTGAATTACATTATTTGGGACGCAGGTTAAGGTCTTTGCTCTACCAAACCCGAAGATTAAACTCGGGTAAAACCCGAACCCGAACCCAATCACATCGAGTTTTCCCGTTAATTTCAGGTTCAGATCAGGTGGGAACCCACGAGTTCAGTTTTCATTATCATCCCTACTGACATCATTCTTCTTCTTTGACAATTGGAGTTAAGAGAATCTAAATCTAATCACAAACACAAGGGCCTTGTGACTTTCTAGTCTATCCATGATGTTGAAACCAATTTGTCTCATACTTTGTATTATATAATACAAAATATTTAATAATTAAACTTCTAATCTAAATAGGAATCACATGATATTGCCCAACTACCTCAGTTTTAGTCTAACGAACAAAAGACAACTACCTCAATTTTAGTCTAACGAACAAAAGACAACTACATCATATTTTTCGTTACAGGTAACAGGACACAGCACCATACTCAATTTTTGTTTTTAGTTCAGTTTCTGACACAAACTAAAGTAGAGGGTTCTACAAATCTTTAATCCCAGAAAAACGAAACCATGGATTGTATGTACAAGAATCCCAACGAACCAATTGAAGCCCGTGTCAGGGACCTTCTTTCCCGTATGACTCTGAAGGAGAAAATTGGTCAAATGACCCAAATTGAGCGCACTGTTTCTACCGCTTCTTCTCTTAGAGATCTCTCCATTGGTACACCTAACTTTTATCAATTTTCTCTTATCTATTATTCATTGTTGCCAACATTTTTTTAAAGTGTCTTATAAATTGGAACTTTGATGATGTCTCTGAATATCTTTTTTGGTATAACCAAGAGTATCCCTCACCTTATAAGTACATAATTAATCATATTCAAGGTGTGTGGCTCACCTCCCAATAAGTGTTGTTCCCAAGAATCCATCCATTGACCTTTTGGTGTATTTGAGAATCTAGTGGAGCCTTGCATCACTAGACCAACTCCTTGTTGGTGTTGTCTCTTTATATTTGTGCCTAATTTTGTGCAAGCTTTGAACTTATTGGAGGTTGAAATGAAATTGAGGATCCCAATTGAGGGTTTGTGTGAAAATTTGGAACTTCGATTATGTATGTGTACATTCCTGCCTCTATTTTTTGAAAGCTTTGAACTTGTTGGAAGTATAAAATTTGGAACTTTGATGAGGTCTCTGTATATATGTGCCTTAGTGCCTCCATTTTGTTCAGGGTTTGAACTTGCTGTAGGTTGGAAATATGAAATGAAATTGTGGGACCATAGTTGAGATTGTGTTAACAATGGGAACTTTGACATCTCTGTGTGCTTGTGTTGTTTAGAATTGGGCCCTTTTTTGGCGTTTGAATATATGTGCATTTTGATAGGTAGCGTACTCAGTTGTGGAGGCAGTGCACCTTTTGAAAATGCATTGTCATCAGATTGGGCTGATATGGTGGATGGCTTTCAAAAATCGGCCTTAGAGTCAAGACTGGGAATACCACTCATCTATGGGATTGATGCAGTTCATGGTAATAATAGCATCTATGGTGCTACCATATTCCCTCACAATGTTGGCCTTGGAGCTACCAGGTTGGTGTTTTGTTTTTCCATATGCTTTTAGGTTTTAAACTCAATTAGAAGAATTAAATAATGTTTCAGCAGAAAGGGGTTAGAGAGCAAAGTAGTATGACGATGAATTTCTGCTGTGGTTTCATATTTTATGAGATTATCATTTTAAGGACTGCCAATGATGCAAAATTATTGGAAAGGGCCATCTGGCATTCGAAATGGTCATTGGTGTTGACAGGGATGCCTATTGGTCATTCACTTTAAATATGTATTGTTAGCAGTCCTTGAAATTAATAATCCATTCTGTTATACTGAGAGAGGGAAATGCACCAAAACGTATGCAGCTGCTAATTTTTCTCAGAAATAATGCTGCATAAATTTGTTGGGTACACTAACTGATATTGCAATCTGAGTTGATCTAGGAGTCCTTTCCTCCCCTTGAATTCAGTTCCTAATTTTCACCGGTGGCTTGCTTGTAGAGATGCTGATTTAGCTCGAAGAATTGGAGCTGCAACAGCACTTGAAGTTAAAGCCAGTGGAATTCACTATGACTTTGCTCCTTGTGTGGCTGTAAGGCATTGCCATCAACTAGCCATTTTATGCTTTGATGAATTGTGAAAATGAAAGACATATCTTACGTTGCTGTTTTTGCAATGTGGCATAACTTGAATACTCCAATTTGTGCAAGCTTTCTAAATTTTGAAATTTTTGGGGCAAAAGTACTTCTGCCCGTGGTTGTACTCTATGTACTTTGCAGTGAATCCTTTACTGGTAGCATGACAAGACAAATTGGCAACACTAACCAAGAGTCCTGGACTTTTTAATCGGCTCTTGTAAATTGTATCAGAACTAGAAGTCCAATGAATATAGGATTTAGAAAAATATAAGTTCAAAAAATGCAGATCAGTTCTATTATCTATTTCATAATTATTTTGCAGTTGCTTTTAAATTTTTATATATACAGGTCTGCAAAGATCCAAGATGGGGAAGATCCTATGAAAGTTACAGTGAAGACACTGAAATAGTCAGAAATATGACTTCCATTGTTTCAGGTTTGCAAGGCCAGCCACCACAAGGACATAGCCATGGATACCCTTTTGTGGCCGGAAGGTAGGCAAAAACTATTCATATAAATTTGAAGATTCTTTTATTTATTAGTAATGAACAATTAATTATTACTGTCCAAATAACAATAAATACTGATACCTGACAGAAGGAGGACTACATTACTTTCTTCTATTCTTGTTTCTATTTATTGTCTTTATATCACTTTTGGATGATTCACATTTTGGGAAATGATTGTTTCCCTTCAAACTTTTATTTTGTTAAGCTATAAAATATGTTGTCCCCAAAGTTTTATATATTTTCCAGTTTATATATTTCCCTATTTGTCATTTCTGATAGCAATTAACTTACTACTCTTTGTAAAATGTTTACAAATTTAATGGTTATATATCCTTAAACTTCAGGAAAAATGTTATCGCGTGTGCCAAACATTTCGTTGGAGATGGAGGTACTTATAAAGGTGTGAATGAGGGGAATACTACATTATCTTACGAAGAGTTAGAGAAAACCCACATGGCACCTTACTTGGACTGCATTTCCCAGGGAGTTTCGACCATTATGGCATCCTATTCGAGCTGGAATGGACGCAAACTTCATGCAGACCATTTTCTTTTAACTGAAATCTTGAAAGAAAAGCTAGGTTTTAAGGTAGAACAGCCCTATACTTGAAAAGTAATTAACCCAGTTATATATTAGTAATTAATTAATGTATGTGGAAAAAGATGCTGAAATCATTTCTCCATTTTCTGTTTTTCTTTCTTGTTGAAAAGATGTGGACTTTTCTTATGTTACCAGCTTAAACTTGTACGATAGTTGGTCGTTGACATGGTATTAGAGCTTCCTTGACTAAGTTGTTAGGAATTTGATCCATTGTACCCCTATTCTTCTCATAAATATTTGAATTTTAACACACGTTAAAGAGGATTTGTGCTTGTCCACTCATCAAATCCAAATGGCTCTTGCGTGAGGAGGCATGCTAGAGACATAAAGTTATTTATGAGTCTCTACCTAATAGCTTATACTTTGAGGAGAATTGGGCCTTGACATGGTATCAAAGTCTCTATGACCAAGTGGTCATGAGTTCAAATTTTGTTTTCGCTTCCTCGGTTCTTCTAAATAAAAATTGAATTTAAGCAAATGATAAAGAATGGGCTGTAAATCATCTGCCCTTCAATTACATAGGACACTTCCGTTGTGGTCAATGACCAATTATTCATGGGTCTTCCCTTGTTCACTTAATAGCTCAAGTTTTTATGAGAATTATTTGTGACATGGTATCAGAGCCCTGATGGCTAAGCTGTAAAAATCAGTAGTTCATTTCCTCTAACCCATTCTTCCAATAAAAATGTTTAATTTCAATACAAGGTAGAGTGGATCTATGAGTTGTCCACACTTCCAGCCCAAAAGACTTGTTAGATACAAAAGTCATTCATGAACCTGTGCATAACAGCTTAAGCATTAAGGATAGTTGGTCCTTCACAATTAAGAAGGTTGTAATAAGATGTTGTCATAACTATAACTGAAATTATTTTGCATTTTCTTTTGTTTCTTGATTTGATTTTAACTTTTTTTAATCTAAACCATTTCTGTTATAGGGTTTTGTGATTTCTGATTATGAGGGACTTGACCGACTTTGTCACCCTCATGGATCAGATTATAGGTACTGCATCTCCTCTGCTGTCAATGCTGGAATTGACATGGTATAGATCTTCAGTTCCCAGTAATTTCTATCAGTTATTTTTTTAATCTGTTTTAATTTATCATAGAATACATGCAGGTAATGGTGGCGTTTAGATTCAAAGAATTCATTGAAGATTTGACCTTTCTAGTTGAATCCGGCGAAGTACCAATTAGCCGAATTGATGATGCTGTTGAGAGAATTTTGAGAGTAAAGTTTGCTGCTGGTCTTTTCGAATTTCCTTTGAGTGACCGATCTTTGCTAGATATAGTTGGTTGCAAGGTAAGCAAACCTCTCAGCACATTATTGAGCCTCTCTTTCCCATTGTTAAGGATAACTTGTCAATTTCCTATTTTACTTCAACTCTATGTATTCCTCTATCCGTAGAGTATATTGCTTTGGTCTCTGTTTTTTATTATCACTTGACAAGTTTTCAGTTATAATTCCGAAAAAGTCAAGTTGCTTTGTTTGTTTCCTGTATACAAGATTTCGAAAGGAAATGATGAAAACAAGAAACAAAAATGACAACCTATGTGATTTTTGTCAATATTAGTTATCAAATGAAACACAGAATTCTCCTCACAATACTCAACTATGTATGTTACTTGCCACTCAAGGAAATCACCAAGCTCATCATGCCACTCAAGGAAATCACCAATCAGCAATGAACCAAATAACAATAAACCAAACATCAACATTCCACCAAGCTCTCTCATTCATAACTCAAACAGAAGCAAACATAGGATTGCATCAACACACATTCAATTCAGATTTCATGAATAAGCATCAACTTCCTTTGATCAAACCTCACCTTACTCGCATCAGTTCTGCATCAACCAAAGGGGCGGAGAAATCTCCAGCTATCACTTTATATGATCATCACGACATTAACACTTGGTCAATCATAATTGTAATATGTTTTATATTTGTTTGTTTCAGCCTATGCTTTTCTATCAAATGGCTAAGTTGGCTGAAGCTTCTAGTTAAGCCTTCTATGATTAACATGTGTTATAATTGTTAGTTAGTTAATATGTTAGTTAGTTTGTTAGCCTTTTCTCCAATCTTCCAAGTATAAGTATTACTCTTTAGATAGTTTTTCTGATAAGCTTTTCATAACATTGTAAACTGATCTTTGATCAGGTTTTCATCAATAAAAGATCTCGAGGTTATTCATTGTGAAATTCTGTTTCTTGCTCTTCTTGGATTGATAATCCATTGCTAAGCATAGTTTCTTTCTTTCTTCTTTAATGGTATCAGAGCTCTTTTAGAGAGCTCTGTTACATTCAACAAATGTCCATCATGGATTCATCTACTGCTCTGCCTACCCTTGCTCAAAATTCTTCTGACCTCTCTCAAGATCCATACTACATACATCCCTCAGAAAGTCCTGCCACTCCCCTTGTATCACCATTGTTGAATGGTGACAATTACCACCAGTGGACAAGGTCTATGCAAATGAGTCTCATATCAAAGCAAAAATGGGAATTCGTGGATTGATCAATCAGAATGCCTAGCAAGACAGACTCTTCATATAAGGCATGGGCAAGGGCCAACAGCATGGTCACTTCATGAATCATTAGATCAGTTGTACCATCCATAGCTCAGAGCATTCTTTGGATAGACAAAGTATATGAAGTTTGGGAAGACCTCAATGAGAGGTTCTCCCAAGGTAATCTCTTCAAGATAGCAGAGTTGCAAGATACTATAGGAAATCTTAAGTAGGGTGATCTAAGTGTCTCAAAGTATTTCACTCAAACCAAAATTCTATGGGATGAGTTGGATACTTTCAGGCCTGAACCAAGATGCATTTGTGATGCTCTATGTGACATCAAGAAGCATAGAGAAGAGGACAAGATCATTAGATTCCTAAAGGGGCTCAATGATGCATATAGTGGGGTTAAGTCCCAAATTATACTCATGGATCTCCTTCCTTCAATGAGAAAAGTATTCTCCCTTGTTGTTCAACAAGAGATGCAGATGTATGGACATGAACCAGATGCAAAGGCTATGACCATATCTAGCATTGGAAGTAGAGGAGGATATTCAGGAAGATCCTACACTGGAAATAGAGGTTTCAGTAGAACCTCTGGAAGGGGGGCTCCCTCTGGATATGGCAGAGGATCTTGGACAAAAACCCAAACTCCCCCTAAGTTTTGTACCTATTGCAAGAAAAATGGACACACCACAGAAACTTGCTATAAACTACATGGTTACCCTGCCAACTTTCCTCTCAGTAGAGGAGAACAAGTAAACTCCACTCAATCCTCAACCTTAAATGGATCTGAGAAGCATGATATGCAGGAAGCTGACCAAACAGATGAAAAGGTTTTTGGTCTCAATAAGGAGCAATACCAAGGACTGATGAGTATGCTGCAAACTCAGAACACACAAAGAACTGATGGAGAACACTCCAACATTTTATCTGCCACCTCTATGCCACCAGACATAAACAATACAGGTACCTCTCATCTTGATCAGTCAATAACTTCTTGGATATTGGATAGTGGAGCAACAGATCACATCAATTCCAAATTGTCAAATTATGAAACCTATAATAGAATAAGGCCAATTAAGGTAAAACTGCCTAATGGAAATGAGGTAATCTCACAAATTTCAGGAACTATTTCCCTACTTCCCAACTTAATTCTATACAATGTCCTCTATCTACCTGATTTCTCATATAACATGTTATTAATATCAAGACTTACGTGTGATTTACCATATACTTTATGCTTTGATTCTAACCATTGTCTCATCCAGGAGAAGAAGTCTTTGAAGAAGATTGGTATAGCTAGAGCTTCAAATGGCCTGTATATGTTTAACTTTGCAACTACACAACATCATGTGAACATTACTAATACTTGTCAACCATGTTTTCCTAGTTCTAGCTTATGGCATTTTAGATTAGGACACATTTCTCACAATTGTATGGACATTGTTAAGACTAAATTCCCCTTTATTACTGCCAATAAGATTCATCTTTGTGAAATATGTCACTTGGCCAAACAAAAAAGGCTCCCCTTCCCTATAAGTAGTAGTCAACCTTTACACTGCTTTGATTTGATACATGTTGATATATGGGGGCCTTTCTCTACCCCATCTGTACATGGCCATAATTACTTCCTGACTATAGTAGATGATCATTCTAGGTTTACATGGATCTATCTAATGCAGAGCAAGGCAGAAACACAAACCCTTTTACAGAGTTTTATTAATATGATAGAAACCCAATTTTCTGCCAAAACCAAAACCATTAGAAGTGATAATGGTCATGAGTTCTCTATGAAAACCTTCTATACCACAAAAGGAATCCATCACCAAACATCATGCATATATACCCCTCAACAAAATGGAGTTGTTGAGAGGAAACACCAACATTTGTTGAATGTAGCTAGGGCTCTCCTGATCCAAAGTAACCTGCCCGAAATTTTCTGGTGTTATGCCATTAAACATGCTACTCACCTTATTAATCTTTTACCTACTCCCACTCTTCAACAGCAGACTCCTCATGAAGTCTTATATGACAAATTGCCTGACCTACAACACTTAAGAACCTTTGGTTCTTTATGCTATGCAAGCACTCATAAACACTATAGAACCAAATTCGATCCTAGAGCTACTAGATGCATCTTTTTAGGATACAAACAAGGTGTCAAAGGCTACATAATCATGAACCTCTCAACCAGAGCTTTAGAAGTAACAAGAAATATTGTCTTCTATGAGACAATCTTTCCATACTCATCTATAACCAACTCCACCAATGCCTCCCCTAACCAATTCCCTCTACCTGAACCTACCTCTAATGCCTTCTATGAAGACATTTTACCATCAGCTGTGCCACCCCCTGATGCAGATCCAATATGTCCTCCATGCCCTGCAACTCATACTTCTTCACCTCCTATGAGAAGAAGTAACAGACTCTCTAAACCTCCCACATCCTTAGAAGACTACCACTGTGTCTTACTTAACAACACTACACTGTCTTACACATCTAAGTATCCTCTATCTTCCTACAAGTCCTATGATAAGCTATCCAAACCATACCTGCATAGAGTCCTCTCAATATCTTCTAAAACAGAACCTAGAACATACTTACAAGCTATTAAGATTCCTCATTGGCAGGAAGCCATACATAGAGAATTACAAGCTCTGCAAAACAATAATACTTGGATCATCACTGATTTATTCATGGATAAGAACCCTATTGGTTGCAAGTGGGTTTTCAAGATTAAGTACAAAGCTGATGGATCCATTGAAAGATACAAGGCTAGATTGGTAGCCAAGGGCTACACCCAAACTGAAGGCATAGATTACATTGACACATTTTCTCCTGTTGCCAAGATAACCTCTGTTAGGCTCCTTCTAGCTTTAGCATCTATCCATAATTGGCCTCTAGCACAACTTGACATCAATAATGCTTTCCTACATGGAGACCTCAACGAAATAGTTTACATGACCCTTCCTCCTGGCCTACCCTCTTCCGGACAGAACCAAGTCTGCAAGCTTGAAAAGTCCCTATATGGACTAAAGCAAGTAAGCAGACAATGGTTTGCAAAGCTATCTCACTTCCTCATCAAACATAATTACAACAAGGCTATAGGAGATCACTCCCTCTTCACCAAATACTCTTCCTCAAACTCAATCACTGTCATCCTTGTGTAGGTAGATGATATTATCCTTACTGGTAACAACACACATGAAATTGCCAACCTCAAAACTCTTCTTGACAATACGTTCAAGATAAAAGACTTAGGCACTTTGAAATTCTTTCTAGGCTTTGAAATTGCCCGAAACAAAACAGGAATCACTATGAATCAAAGGAAATATGCCCTTGAAATCCTTTCTGATATAGGTTTGCTAGGCTGCAAACCATCTAACACTCCTATGACATATGGAACCCATCTGTTTCAAGATTCTAGTGCTCCATTCCATGATCCTCCCTCTTATAGAAGATTGATAGGATGACTCATTACTTAAAAAACACACGACCTGACTTATGCTTTGCTGTTCAACAATTAGCACAATTCATGGCCAATCCTACAATCACTCACCATAACACTGCCTTAAAGGTCCTAAGATACATTAAAGGTACCCCTGCTATAGGTTTACACTTCTCAAACACATCAATTGTTCATTTAAAGGCTTACATCGATAGTGATTGGGCTGCCTGCCCTGACACTAGAAGATCCATAACAGGTTTTTGCATCTATCTTGGAACTTCCCTCATATCTTGGAAATCCAAGAAACAAAAGACCATTTCCCATAGTTCTTGTGAGGCAGAATATCGTGCTATGGCTATTACTACTTGTGAATTAACTTGGCTTACTTATTTGCTTGAAGATTTACAATACTCTTTTTCTTTGCCTGCTATTATATTTTGTGATAATCAGTCTGCCATTTATATTGCCAATAATCCTGTTTTTTCATGAAAGAACCAAGCACATAGAGCTTGATTGCCATATTGTTAGAGAAAAATGCACTCAAGGTAAGATCAAACTCCTCCCTGTTCCTTCTCACCTTCAACTTGCTGATGCTCTTATAAAGCCTCTAGGAGCAAAGGATTACTCAACAATTCAACTCAAGTTAGGGCTCATCAACATATGTGCCCCAACTTGTGGGGGGCTATCAAATGAAACACAGAATTCTCCTCACAATACTCAACTATGTATGTTACTTGCCACTCAAGGAAATCACCAAGCTCATCATGCCACTCAAGGAAATCACCAATCAGCAATGAACCAAATAACAATAAACCAAACATCAACATTCCACCAAGCTCTCTCATTCATAACTCAAACAGAAGCAAACATAGGATTGCATCAACACACATTCAATTCAGATTTCATTAATAAGCATCAACTTCCTTTGATCAAACCTCACCTTACTCGCATCAGTTCTGCATCAACCAAAGGGGCAGAGAAACCTCCAACTATCACTTTATATGATCATCACGACATTGACACTTGGTCAATCATAATTGTAATATGCTTTGTATTTGTTTGTTTTAGCCTATGCTTTTATATCATATGGCTAAGTTGGCTGAAGCTTCTAGTTAAGCCTTCTATGATTAACATGTGTTATAATTGTTACTTATTAATAGGTTAGTTAGTTTGTTAGCCTTTTCTCCAATCTTCCAAGTATAAGTATTACTCTTTAGATAGTTTTTTCTGATAAGCTTTTCATAGCATTGTAAACTGATCTTTGATAAGGTTTTCATCAATAAAAGATCTTGAGGTTATTCATCGTGAAATTCTGTTTCTTGCTGTTCTTGGATTGATAATCCATTGCTAAGCATAGTTTCTTTCTTTCTTCTTTCATTAGTGAAAATGTATCAAATGAAAATAGAGAACAAATCAAACACCCTCTAAGTATTTGCACTTGAGGATTTCAACATGTTCCCTTTTTATCAATAATGTTAGACCATGACCATAATTTTTAACCCATACTTTTTAGAGTATATGTTGATTCTCCCATTGCACTAGTTTTGCATCTAAGACATCATCAAAAAGATTATTTGTCTAGTTCCTTGTAGATGGAGTTGCATTTCCTATTTTAGTATAGATTACCTTCTCAAATTCTTTAAATCTATGGAAAAAAACTATCCTTATATGTATTCAATATTCTGTAATCCTTTCCGTACTTAACTGTTCCTTGCATGAAAATACTTCAGTGATCAAGATTGACATTTTCAGTGAGACTCTTTCATACTTTTGTCTTTTAATAGTTTGGATCATGCTTTGGTTCATTTTAGAAATATGAAGTCGTCAACGTTCAACATTATTAGAGCTTGTAGGGTACTATTTTACTTATGTATATATTTGAATAATTTGAAGCAAACAATTGAAAAATAATTCTCCTCTTTTGATCCATCTCCACAAAATCATACTTCTGTTGTGCAAAAACATCATAACTCTATAGGGTACAATGCATTCCCTTCCTAGAATATAAAACAGAAAAGAATATATGGAATTGGAGAGACAAAGAAAACATATAGGGTGATATTTTACATCAGCTTTTTAGTTCTCTCGTGACAATTACTGATGCAGACCCCTTAGTTAGGCCCAATAGATAGAACTATAGTGAAAGACCCAAATTCACTAGAGTTTATGAAAGGAGGGGCAGAGTGGGGAATAGCATAACTTCCCACTATGGAAATAACTAAATAAGCAATTATGAAGGGAATTATATCCTGAGAATGGAGAGAGGATAGAGGGGGAACTAGTGGGACTGGGAGTTAGGAGGATTTGGCAACCTCACTGTTTGCCATTAGTCTATATATATTATCTCTGTAATTTTCTTTCCTTCAAGCTAATTATGAATTACAGAATTTCAGCATATAAACCTATCTACTTCTGTTTTTCTTGTTCTATTAATATTCTGTTTCTGGTACCCATCATCTTTGGTATCAGAGCTCCCGATCTTGGGAGCTTATGGTAATTACTCATGCACAAATGGATAAATGTGTGGATAACTTGGAACGTTATGTACAAGAATTGCGCGCTGAAAATCAACTTCAGTTTGGTGAACTTCGTCAACTATTGGAAACCCAGAACCGAAGGAGGACCAGAGGACGAACACCAAGGAGGGATGAATATAAGGATTCGAGATCACCTCATTCACGCAACTCTTCCAAATCTGCTCATGAAGCCATGTATCATAGGAGAATCCTCACTAGACGCAAGGTGGAGATGCCTATCTTCAATGGGAACGATGCTTATGGTTGGATTGTGAGGGTGGAGCGATACTTCTCACTGAATCACGTTGATGAGGAAGAGAAAATGGAGATCATTGTTGTAGCCATGGAGGATAGAGCCTTAAACTGGTTTCAATGGTGGGATGAACAAATATTGGAAAAAACTTGGATCAGTTTCAAGGATGCGATGATCAGGAGATTCCAACCGGGTTTATTTCAAAATCCTTTTGGCCCTCTGCTGAGTATTCGACAAACCAGCAGTGTTATGGAGTATCGGGAGCAATTTGAGTTGGTGGCTGCCCCATTAAGGGGTACGGATAGAGCAATGTTAAAGGGGGTGTTCCTAAATGGGCTCAAGGAAGAGGTAAGAAGTGAACTGAAGTTGTTTCCCACTGAATCCTTGACAAAATTGATGGATAAGGCACTATTATTGGAGGAGAAAAATTTTGCTGCTCGAAGGGAAGGGCTGGATAGAAGAGAAGAGGGGGTACATAGATAAGGGCAATTCTTATGGAAAATTTGTGACTGTTACAGACCCTAGTAAAGGAAAGAGTTTTGGAAATATCAATGCAGATGCAAACACAAAAGCATTGACCACCGGGAAGGAAGGTACGATGTAAAGGGAAGTTGGGGAAGGAGACTTTCCCAGGTTGAATTACAGGACAAAAGTAGGAAGGGACTGTGCTTAAAATGCGGAGAAAAATGGGGGCGTGAACATGTGTGTAAAATGACAAATTACAGTCTCATGTTGGTAGAAGGAAACCCTAATGAGGAGGAGGAAGAATACCTAGACTTCTTTGAAGAGGAAAATGTAGGAGAAATGGTCATGGAGGGAAAAACTCTGCAACTATCCCTCCAAAAAAAAGAAGGATTGACTTCCAATCAATCCTTAAAGGTATGGGGAAACTTGATGGGGAGAAATGTATTAGTTTTGGTTTATTGTGGTACAACCAGTAACTTCATCTCAAGAAGTTTAGTGGAGGAATTACAACTTGAAATGGAAGACACTCCAACATACTCAGTGGAGGTGGGGAATGGGAGTATTGAAAGGAATAAGGGAGTTTTCAAAAATGTGAAGTTTCAAATTCAGGGAATTGAGGTGGAACAACACTTTTTCATTTTGGGCTGGGTGAAACCGAGGTGGTGCTTGGCATGGACTGGCTTGCAAGCCTAGGTGACATAGAAGCCAATTTCAGAAATATGGCCATCAAATGGGAGAAAGATGGACAGACCTTCACGTTGAGAGGAGATCCTTCCTTATGCAAAAATCAAGCCTCTTGGAAGGCCATGAGAAAAGCTTTACAAAATGAAGAAAAAAGGTATTTCTTAGCTTATGAGAATGGGGGAGGGGAATCAGAACGGGACGAAGGAAGTAATTTCCAAATGGAGGATGTTATAGCTGAATTTCCTATTGTTTTTCAGGAACCTCAAGGGTTGCCCCAAAAGAGACCTGAAGACCATGCTATAATCCTTAGAGAAGGAGCAGTAATTCCAAATATTAGGCCCTATAGGTGTCCTTATTATCAGAAAAATGAAATTGAGAAATTGATAAAGGAGATGCTTCAAGCAGGGATCATCAAGCCTAGCACTAGTCCCTGTAGCAGCCCGGTTATTCTTGTGAAGAAGAAGGTTGGGGGATGGAGATTTTGTATGGATTATCGGGCACTAAACAAGTTTACGGTACCAGATAAATTTCCCATACCTGTAATAGAAGAGCTTTTGGACGAATTGGGCACATCAAAAGTTTTTTCCAAGCTTGATCTCAAGTCCGGCTACAACCAAATTAGAAAGAGAGGAAGACATACCTAAAACTGCTTTTAGAACACATGAGGGTCACTATGAATATTTAGTGATGCCTTTTGGTTTAACCAATGCACCATCCACCTTCCAAGCACTTATGAATCAGGTGCTAAGACCTTACCTCAAAAAATTTCTTCTTGTATTCTTTGATGATATCCTTGTTTATAGTGAGAATGAAGAGTTGCATAGGTTTCATTTGAAGGAGGTCCTGAAATTACTCAAAGAAAACAAACTTTATGCCAATAGGAAGAAGTGTGCTTTTGGTCAAACTAACATTGAATATTTAGGCCATGTTATTACTAGAAATGGGTTGGCGGCAAACCCCATGAAAATCAAGGCCATAGTGAATTGGCCTCCTCCAAAGGACATAAAAGGGCTTAGAGGTTTCCTTGGCCTTACAGGATATTACAGAAAGTTTGTTAAAAATTATGGGAAGATTGTTGGACCCCTCACTCAACTTTTAAAGAAAGATGCTTTTCTTTGGAGTGAGGAAGCTCAACATGCTTTTGACAATTTGAAGGAAGCCATGACTCAAATTTCTATTTTGGCTGTTTCGGATTTTGAAAAGGAGTTTGTGATTGAAACGGACGCATCGGGAAGTGGCATAGGGGTTGTTCTCATGCAAGATGGAAAGCCCCAAGCATACATGAGCCAAGCACTATCAGAAACTGCACAGTGGAAATTCATATATGAGAAGGAATTAATGGCCATTGTCTTTGCAGTAAAAAAATGGCGCCACTACCTTCTAGGTTGGCATTTTAAGGTACATTCTGATAAAAAAAGCCTTAGATATCTAATAGAACAAAATATAATCAATGAAGGTCAACAAAAATGGTTGGCAAAGTTACTTGGATATGATTTTGAGATCAAATACAAACCAAGAACTGAGAATAAAGCTGCTGATGCTCTCAATCCAGTGCATTATGTGGGAGGATATAGAAGAAGTTTTGCAGGATCCTAAATTAAAGAAAATCATGCAAGACTTGATGTAGGACCCAAACACACATGTTGGATTTCATCTCATCAAGGGCAGACTATACTACAAAAACAGAATGATAATTCCAACCACTCCTCTAAGATTCCCTTAATTTTGCATGAGTTTCATGATTCAACCGTAGGAGGTCATTCAGGGTATTTCAGAACTTGGAAACGGATTTCAGCACTTTATTGGGAGGGAATGAAATCCTCCATAAAACAATATGTCCAAGAATGTGAAGTATGTCAGAGGAATAAGTACCAGGCTCTAAGCCCCGATGGGTTGCTACAACCGTTGCCTATACCAACCCAGGTCTAGTCCGATATCTCCATGGATTTTGTGGGAAGGCTTCCGAAGGCAATGGGGAAAGACACCATCCTGATTATAGTTGATAGGATGACCAAGTACACACACTTTATTCCTTTAGCACATCCCTATACAGCCAAGGATGTGGCTGAAATCTTTGTCCAAGAGGTGGTCAAGCTCCATGGATTTCCCTCCACTATAGTGTCCGACCAAGACAATTTTCTTAAGCACTTTTTGGTTTGGATTATTCAAGTTGGCAGGTACAAAGCTGAAGTTTAGTCCAACTTACCATTCCCAAACGGATGGTCAAACTGAAGTTGTTAATAGGTGCCTTGAGACCTACCTCAGATGCATTACTGGTCAAAAACCAAAAATATGGCCCAGTTGGATTGCATGGGCTGAATTTTGGTACAATACTAATTATCACTCTTCCATAAAATCTATCCCTTTCGAAGCCTTGTCTGGGAGGAAACCCCCCATCGTAATAAGGGGAGATGTGGGAATGACTGCACTTGATGAGGTGGCTCGCCTCACAACTGATAGAAATGTATGGCTAGAAGAACTCAAGGCTCAACTGGTTAAGGCTTAGAATTTGATGAGACAACAAGCAAATAAGAAATGAAGGGACATTGAATTTGAAGTGGGAGACATGGTCTATCTGAAGATCCAACCATACAAGCTCAGAAACTTGGCCAAGAGAATGAATCAGAAACTCAGTCCTAGGTATTATGGTCCTTATGAGGTAATTGCAAAAGTCAGTGAAGCCTACCATTCAGAGCCAGCCACCACCACCTTGTTTGAATGAAGAATGGGAGTCGAGGCCTGAACCCGAACAGGTGCAAGGTTACAGGCAAGGTCAACATGATGAGTGTGAAGTTTTAATCAAATGGAAGGACTTAACTGAGTTCAAAAATTCTTGGGAACAAGTGGAAATGTTGTAAACACAATTTCCAGCTTTCATCCTTGAGGACAAGGATGTTGTTGAGGGGGGGAGTGATGATGCAGACCCCTTAATTAGGCCCAATAGACAGAACTATAGTGAAAGACCTAGCTTTACTAGAGTTTATGAAAAGAGGGGCAGAGTGGGGAATAACATAACTTCCCACTATGGAAATAACTAACTAAGCAGTTATGAAGGGGATTATATCCTGAGAATAGAGAGAGGGTAGAGGGGGAATTAGTGGGACTGAGAGTTAGGAGGATTTGGCAAACTCACTGTTTGCCATTAGTCTATATATATTATCTCTGTAATTTTCTTTCCTTCAAGCTGATTCTGAGTTACAGAATTTCAGCATATAAACTTATCTACTTCTGTTTTTCTTGTTCTATTAATATTCTGTTTCTGGTACCCATCAGTTACAACTTAGGATATCCCAATGAATATATGTCAAATTTAGAATGAATTAACCAAAAGAATGGATAATCAAGTTAACATGATAACTATCTTGAACATTTAACCTTTCTCTTTGCTAGTCATATACTAAAATTGGAAATATGTTTGCCAGGACTTACTAAATTTTAATTCCCCTGAAAAATTATGATTTAATATAAAGGGATCGAAATGATATTTATTTGAGACATGTTTATGCAGCCACATAGAGATCTAGCACGTGAAGCAGTTCGGAAGTCTTTGGTTCTGTTGAAAAATGGAAAAGATGGGAGCAAACCTTTTCTTCCATTGGATAGGAATGCGAAAAGAATCCTTGTTACTGGAACTCATGCTGATAATCTTGGATTTCAATGTGGAGGTTGGACTAAAACATGGTATGGCGGTAGTGGGCGGATTACAGTAGGTAAGCCATAGTTTTCTCCGACTTTCCAAAATTGTTTGTTGACTCCTAAAATCTGAGAATCTTTGTTGCTTCTCAATGGTAGTGGAGTGGCTAATTCTTCCTTGGAAAGTAATTGTTTCTTATTAGCTAATTAGTCTACAAAATCATTTAGTCTATCATAACCTCCCAAGTCTGAGTTTATAGAACATTACGGCATTGTTCGATCCGTGCAGCCTACCCCACCTACTATGATAGAGGCTTGGTTGTTGTTTGTTTGTATATCCTAGTTTTGATCTATATCTACTGTGAAGTTAATGCTATATCTTTCCTAATATATTCTATTCTTTGTATTTTTTCTTTGTTGAACATGGTTGCTACATGTATCTTACACCTACCATTTTAGGGACTACAATCTTGGATGCTGTCAAGGCAAGTGTAGGAGTTGGAACAGAAGTAGTTTACCAGAAGTATCCATCAAAAGACACCATAGAAGATAGTGAAATCTCTTTTGCAATTGTAGCTGTCGGCGAAGCTCCTTATGCTGAGACCTTGGGCGACAAGTCAGACCTTACAATACCATTCAATGGAGCTGACATTATAAGCTTAGTGGCTGACAAAATCCCGACTCTGGTTATTCTGATATCCGGGCGACCGTTAATCTTAGAACCATGGCTGCTGGAAAAGTCAGATGCTGTTGTTGCTGCTTGGCTTCCAGGTACCGAAGGACAGGGAATCACAGATGTTATCTTTGGCAGTCATGACTTCAAGGGTCAACTACCAGTGACTTGGTTCAGAAGAGTTGAACAGCTTGATCAACAACTTGATGGAGTTAATTCAACTGAACCCTTATTTCCTCTTGGTTTTGGTCTAACTTATAACTAGGAGACTCTACATGGAGCTAAAGTACTTCAATTTCCTAGTAAATCTATTCTTCCTCTGAACCAATGTGCTAGTAGAAATTCTTGTGATGGGAATAAACATATTTCTTAATAAATCTATTCCTAATGATTATATTCTTCCATTGGAATTCATGCTGATTAACTTGGATAACTTTGTATTCTGTAATCTTGCTTTCTAGTTTAAAAGACGAAGCTATATCTTCAAAATCAAAAGTTAAATCTTATATAAGTTCTTAACAAAAGCTTATCAGACATGCTGCATGAGAAGAGTTTCTTGCTTTACCTAGCTTGAGTTTTATCCATTTTAAAGATCTATTCCCCTTGCACCTTCTCTAATTTGAAGATGAGCATGCTTCTAAGTTCTTTTTATTTTTTTGTTGATATTGATGTTGTTGAAAGAGTTTTCTTGCTTGCTTTATAGAGGCGTTAAGTTTCTGATTTATTTAATGATAGGTTGATTATTTGCTCGTCATCTCGGCTTTGTTGGAATAAATTTCAATGCCGACATGATGGTTTCAATAATGTTCTTTTAATCAAAAACTTAGCTTTATTGAATTATTAACAATTTTATACCATCTCGGCTTTGTTGGATTAATTCCAACACCGGTATAATGGTATGAATTTAGCAATTTAATACAAGTGATAATGAGTGATATTTATTTTCGTTTTCCTTTATTAACTGAATTACTTCCTAATGGAAGGTTGGTAAAGAATAAATAAATAAATCAATAAATAAATGTTAGTCGCATAAAATAAATGACAGAAAATAAAAGTTGGTAGTTAAATCACTCATTATAACTGTGTATTTTTCCTTTTCACAAAGATACAATTTATGAATTAAATTGCACTTTGATTCAAGGTTTTTTTCTTTATCAACAAATAAAATTTATAAGTTAACACTTTAGTATTTTACATTTGCATCTCTTTCAAGATTCAATTGTAGTATAATATAGGGTTATGTCGAACCATAATGAATTGCCTAATAGACCATTATTATAAATATGTTATATTACTAATAATGTTTAAACATCTTTTTGTTTGATTTTGTTTATGAAATATTAACAAGTAAGTACACATAAACAACTAATATGCACAAATTCTTGAGGAGAAAATTGGTTGGAATTATGGAATTATTTCTATACTTAATTGATTTTGAAAACATTACAAGTTATGTGTTATACTTTTGGTTAAATCTTTCTAGAATCCCAATTCGTATTCCACCATTTTACCTAAAACCTTAAATCTCAACCCAATTCGTAAGTTCCATCTTTCTAAAACCTTAAATCTCAACCCAATTCGTATTCCACCATTTTCCCCTCTCTAGAAACCCTAAACCTCAAATTCTAAAAATCGATTAAATCACTATTATACCTACAAGATGAGTCAACCAAGGAGCATGAGAGTGAAGCACACTACAAAACGTGCTAGACCCGAAGAAAAAGGCTCTTCCTCGACTCAAGGAGGACAAAAGAGTCGTGGAGACCCTTACTACTCTCCCATTCTTCAAGAGGCTAGATTGGCTAAGTTTCAAGGTCGTAAGTAAACCTACATTCGGTATGCGAATGTAGAATGGCTTGATGCTCAAGGCTTTCAATTCCCAAATGGGTTGGAGACCCAAGAGTTAACAAATTCGTGGAATTGAAAGGTAAGATGTATCCTTCACTCATTAGAGAATTCTATAGCAATTTTAGATATAAGGATGAGGTGTATTCAACAATGGTAATGGGGAAGATGATTGTTATGGATGAAGAGTTATTTTTGGATGTTGGAGGTCTTGAATGCGATGGACCTATGCTAGGTGATTGCAACAATGAGTCATGGGACTCATTCGATGCTATTGAAATGTACAAATCCTGTTTGAGAGGACCTGACCTATTTGTGTTAGGGGAATTGACCAAGGATTGGTCGTTGTCTGTGAAAAACCGACTCTTACACTATTTGATTGCATACATATTAGTTCAGAGAAATACTAACCATGCCCAACCCACCATCAACGATCTGAAACTGATGTTCGCCATTCGGGAAGGCATTTCAGTTAATTGGCCTTTAGAGAATCTCAAAGTTATGCATGGCATAGCTTCATCTTCATCAAGATTGATCGCCTATAGGATATTCATCTCTCGTATCATTGATTACTACGAGATTGAAACTACTCATGTGGACACTATCATGACTAACTCCCGAGAGCATCTGGTTAGTGATAATCTGATTCACAAAATGGGCATATATAATTTCGGTAATGAATGGAAATATCAAGAAGACCATACTTCCAGTGTGAATGAGGTTATACCACCTGAAGATAATGTTTCAAATCTCAGTGAGTCCATTCCTGAGCAACCACCTGCCGAGGCATTTGTTGAGCCTCGAGAACCATCGGTTGGGCTTGCTCACTTGGATGTGATAGAACAATGCCTCAATGCACATATAGACGAACATTTTCAAAGTATGAGGGATTCCATGGCTGCTGAATTTCAGCAGCAACAATAGAGGCTTTCCGAGGATCTAGAACGTATCATTTTCATAGTGCATACTACCCATGGCTCATCTCCATCACCACCTACACAAGATTAGCCTAGATAGGAATGTCTAGTGTGTGTGGTAATTATCTTGTGGTGATTTTATTTTGGTGTTGCGTACGTTATGGTTGTATTTTGATGTACTTTCTATTTTGAACAATCTGTACTCGTTTATTACACTTACTTTTATATGCTGTAAAAATTTGATGGTAATTTGGATTATGTTTGCAAATTATTGCATTATCCTTTGATGTGATCTATTGTGCATATCTTATGTTGAATGATTGATATATTCTGAATACTACTACATCATTATCTTTGATCGTTCTATGGATTTCATGTTGAATTTTCACAACTAGATAAATCTCACAATCAATTCTACCATAATATGTTTTTATTACTAAATAATCGATTAACTCCATATTATAATCGATAAAACCTAAAATTTGTGCACATGTTCAAGTTTTGTTTAAGGTGCTTAATTGATTATCCTTGATTAATTAATCGATTAAGACTAGTAAATTGTTTATCTTTCCTTACTTTTGGCTCTTTTAGTTTCATAATCCGCCATAGCTTTTTTATGATGCCAAAAGGGGGAGAAAGGTGTTGTTTGAGTTGTTTTGCAGGTTGAAATGAGCTTCCACAAAGTAATCATGTTGCTACCCTAACATTACCTCTTACATGGTTAGAGGGGGAGAATAAAGTGAGGGGGAGCAGTGCATTCTGATTCAACACTATGCAAACTTTTTTTTCAGTCCAGCTTCAAGTCATCAAACAAAGAATTGTTTCAGTGTTTGTCATCATTCAAAAGGGGGAGATTGAAATGGCAAATAGTCAAAGGATGCCATTATAACCGACCTACGAAGTTTTGATGAAGACAAGATCTTACATGGAAGCTTGAAAACTTGGACATCTCAACAAACAACATACCAAGAACTCAAGGTCATTGTCATAGAATTTAGGATTGCTTTTTACATTCTAGAGTCCTAAGATGATTGCCTAGTATTGAGTCTTAGGGTAGGTAAACTGAAGATGGAAGTGTCTTACAAAGAGTCTAAAATAAAAATCACATAAAATGAGGCATAACATCAACATATAAATATATGATAATTAACACTCGTGCACTTGCATTTAGCATACATGATTTTATGCATAAAGGTTTAATCATTTCTAAAATCATCATTCATCATATAGGGTGTTTACCATTTAAAGATTGACAAACCATTTTTTAATGAATTTAATCGATTAACCCAGTTTGTAATCGATTAAGTCTTAGTGAAATCCTTAATCGATTAAATGGAGTTACAATAGCTAACCTCTCAGGCTTTCTGTGTATTAATCGATTAAGTAATCTTTTAATCGATTAAGCCATAACTGAAAGTCTATTTTCAAAAGCCCGTCAATCGATTATCATGACAAATTAATCGATTAATATATGTTATATCAGTTATGAGTTAATTCTGTTATTTTGAAACATAATCCATTCTGTTTTTAAAACAGTTTTCTCTTCAACTTTATTAAGCAAGAACAAAAAATATATGAGAGAGAGAATCAAAGATTCACTATGCTAAAAAGTTTCAAAGCTATCTTGATGTATCTTTAAGTTTTTCTTGCATGAACTTCAAGAGTGAAAAAAAGAGAAAATAGAGAGAAAAGAAAGACAAAAAAATTAGAATCATTTTTCATTCAATTGAAAACACTCCTTGCATGATTTCATAATTAGGTCTTAGGACTAGGTTTGTGAGATCTTTCTGTCAAGGGTGATCAGAGGCGAATTTAGAGTTGTAATCCGCACATTCTAGTGTGCAAAGTAACTCGGCGAAAGTACTGAAATTGAGGAGAATTCTCGTGATGTGTAGTATCATCACAGGTTGAGAATTAGGAGTCTTCATTAGATAGAAAGTCTTGATTCGAGCAAGAGTTTCGATTGGGGCCAAATTGCATGAAAGGTGTGGTATCCAAGTATGCATAGATAAGGGGTCAAACTGGGCTTTGTGGCTAATCAGTTTCAAGAAGGAAGTTTCTATCTCTTTGTATTGGAATTGTGATTGTAAATTACATTTTTTATTAGTGAAGAAAAATCTCCCAGATCAACCGGGAGCAATGAATGTAGTTTGTAGTGGACCGCAAACAAGCCAGGATAAAATTCCTCGAGCAAATTTTCTCTATCCCTATCTCTTTATAATTCACTATTTATTGCTTCTTGTTTTGATTATATTAATGTGATTAATTGCTTGTTGTGTTAATTTGTTGTTAGTCAGGAATCAATCTTAGGATAGTAAAGATCAAGAACTATCATGGTTTTTATGAAGCAAGAAAATTAATTTTTAAAGTAAAATAATCAGGATAATCGATTAGCGTTCTGATAATAATCGATTAAGTGAACTGGCTTTAATCAATTAACCCTGTTGATAATCGATTAACTGCATCAGCTTTGAATTCTGCGCAAACATCGGAAAAGCAGGACTGGTTATCCGCGACACCTATTCACCCCCTGTAGGTGTAATCATACCTTATTGGTACCCAGCAGATTTCAAAATTTCTGAAGCATGATAAAAAAATATTTTTAATGAGATTTTTCATGATTTGTGAATTTTTTACACATAATGCTTCAGACCTGAAATGTACGCTTTTCTTCATTAAAAGTGTGTAACAATTTATCTAAGCAAATATTTTTCAATCAAAAACTGTTTTTTGCTGGAACTTTAAAGGGGTAAGTGTTTCACTCAATTTTTCAACCGTTTGATTGTAGTAATTTGAACTTGTTCTTTGTCTCACATATTCTCTTAAATTGCATAATCAATCAAGGATCACTAAGGTCTTGTTTTCGGTTGTAATGAGGCTTAGTTTGGATAATCATGGTTTTTCTAGATAATGAGGTTAAGTTCAAGTAAAAAGAGAGCATTTTGAATTTTTTTCTCATTGAAGCACTTCACTCTACTTTTTTCCATAATTTTCTTTTGCAACCTCTTAGCTTTTGAACCTTGGCTTCTTGTTGGTTTTTCTTTGTATTTCTCAATCTTGTTTTGTTTTTCACTTTCTTTTACAACTCTTTGTTGTTTTTGCAAAGAGATTTAGAACATTGTTTTCAATTTTGGTTTTCATGGGATAATTTGAAAAAAATGTTTGACTTTGTTTGGCTCAAAGGGGCTTATCAAAGGATAGTCCTAATTTTTTGTTAGACTTTTTGGCCATTTGGTTCAACTAAAGAAATAACATGCCTTGATCACTTCCTATCAATCTTATGCAGTTAAGAGATTTAGATCCTCAAATAAGTTTAATTAGAAAAATCAAATGGTGATTTAACTTTGATCCTCACGTGTTTGGCTCACTCCCTCACTTGGGTTAGATTTACACTTCTTGATTGTAAAAAAATGTTTGCAAAGATCATGTTACACAAATTGAAATTCCATTTGCAAAAATTTCAAGTTATGACATTATGTGATGTTTTCACAAAAAGTTTAGCATATATCTCATTTTGCTTAATAAAAGTTTAAGTCAAGATTTGCTTAGCAATTTTTAATCATGTAATCATGCCATGATTTTTTTTATTTAGCCAAATTGATTTCGGTTTTGATTTTATTTTTAATCATGTAAGCATCTTCTTGTTGACTCCATATTTTCCACATAGGCCAATCTTGTTGAGTCATGCTTAAGGCCAAGCACATAGCTTGACGTGTCAAGCTTAAGCATGTCATGTGTGGATCATTTTGGCCTATTTTGAGCATATTGCTCGCATTTGATTAATTCATCTCTTTTCCACCAAAATCCTACATAATATAATACAAAAGAAATACACAAAGCATATATACAAGATTGTGATATTTTATCCAAAAAGTGTTGAATTAAGTTGGTTTTCTCAATTTTTCCAAGGATAAGTGCCATAAAAAGTATATGAATTTTAGGCAGTTTTGACACTTATGAGATGTCTTCATCAAAACCTGTAAAGGTCGAGAGAAAGATCTTCCTCACAAACAAATATCTTGTTGACAATAAGTTTCTTAATTTTCATACTTGTATCTTGATGTGTAATCTCTTAAGTTTGTATATTTTCTCCCTATCTTGTATGCTCCCTTTGTGTTTAGAGTTATTGCCTTGAAAAGTTAACCAAGAAAAACTTTTCTCGCCCTTTTGACTTTATCGAAAAGAAGGAAAAACCATGTTTTCCAATATACATAGAAATATAGACAAGGACACAAGATATATAAGGTAAGATCATATGAACAATATGTAAATGTGCTCCACAAATTGAGTTATAATAAACAATGTTTTCCATGTAGAAATTCACCATAAGGTCGTGTCTACAAAATTCACCAAGCTGCAGATAAGCATGTAGAAATTGATTCTGTTTCATACACATGGCTTGTATAATACTCGTCATTTGAGTCTAAATAGCATCATTGTTGGCTATGTTATTCTTGTGCTTACACATATATTAGAAAGATGTGCTTAATGTAAACTTCCACTCCCAAATAAAAAGACAACCATGGCAAACAATCAAACCAATAAGAGTCACACAACGAATATATGTTGGGCCATACCCTAAGCCTGTTAGGATTTACCTCGCTCTGATATCACTACTGTTACACCTTGATTTTTTATATGTAAAAAAATAAAGATTAAAGGAGAAAAAGCAAGAATAAAAAACCCTTCAAATTTTTTATAACTTACAACTATTTAAGATTGTGAATTTATTTCTTCATAATTTTTTTATTCATTGTGAATATGTTTAATAATTATGAGTTTCTAATCAAACTCATAACCTAAAGGACATAACAAAATATTTTCAAACCTTTAGCAATTCAACTTAACTTTTCATAATTATTAGAACAAAAACGACAAATCATTTTCAAGAATCATTAGTGTTTATTTTGTTACTTCAAATTCATTCCTTTGGCATATGCTAACTTGATTAAGTATAGATATTAAAATGTCTACACTTCTATCATTCTAAAGCATCATAACAAAAGCACTTGTCATGGTAACCTTTAAAATATCATGATTTAAAGTCATAGATGACATGTATTACATAAAACAACTACATAATAATTTTAGCCAAAAGGATGTATAGAAATGCAGTTGTCCAATTAGTTTTAGTTACAGACATAAAAAGGACTTGAAGTATCTCAAAATAAAACTGGTATTCCTATCAGAATTTAATGTCACCCTACACAATAATGTCACTACAATACAAAAAAATATCACACATGAAGTTGCCACTTCACCAACCATCCAAAATACATTCCATCAAGACCAATATCATATTTCTCATCTAATAGGAACATGACCCTTTACTATCTCTTGGGGGAGCGTTGCATGCCATCTGTAAGACCATAACACGTACAAGTACACAATCTACAACAACAAAAAGAGAGTATGTTGTCCTTTTAAGGTACAATATATAATATTATATGGAATATAAGCATCATAGCACAAAATAAACAAATCACATATATTTCCCAAGCATGGGATTCATTCTCATGAATATGATGCATGAACTATACAATATATAACTATTGAATTAGGATTCCCGACTAATTCAATGTCAAATGCAATGCTTGTGGATCCTCATTAAGTAGACATATCAATTCAAATTAGGTGACTCTCGTACTAGGAACTCTCTCACCGATCTAGATAACTCAAAGGGGTGTTAGAATCATCAACATTAACCGCTCCTATACCCCTACACCCCTACTAATTTCCCAAGATATTTATATCATGGATCTTTTTGTTCCACCACAAATTTTCTTAGATGTAATGATGAATGTATGTCAAACTCAATTCATATTGATGTATCACAACTACATGTTAGATTATATTTTTTATGTACATATGTTAGTATATATACCTTCAACATCACTTATTTCATTTCCAACTAAACCTACCACAAACCAAAACAATTATCATTAATTAAAAAATTCTAGCAAATACCTTATCCATATCATTATCAACATACAAGATTGCATTCAAATTTGAGGCCATTCAAACATGCTATGACACAACACTAAAACCACAAGGGCCAAGAGTAAAGTCTCTTTCACCTTGGGTGTTTTGGTTAGGTATTTGAGATTCGTGTAAGCCTCCTTGTATTCCTATAACACTTGAACCAATTCCTAGTGGCATCAACATCACAATCTAAGAACCAGTAACAAATTAAAAGAAATACAAGCTTGCATCCGACTTTGAGGTCATCCAACCGTGCTATGACATAAGACTAAGACCACAAGGGCCAAGAATAAAGTCTCTCTCACCTAGAGTGTTTTGGTTAGGTATTTGAGATTCATGTAAGCCTCATTGTATTCCTCCAACACTTGAACCGATTCCTAATGGCATCAACATCACAATTTAAGAACCAATAACTAATTAATAGAAACTCTCATAACACAAACACCCCATCAAAATATAATTTGGTCAACTTCTACATATAAACAAGAGTTACCTTGATAAACCATTTTCGCACCTAAATTAATCTATGATTAGAATTTAGTCCACAAAAATTAATAAAAATGTCTATATTAATTTAACACAAAACTAGTCTCATTATCATTAGCTAAATAGAAAGGGGGAGACTAACTCTCCCCAACACAAAGCTACTATAACCAATTGAAATTGTAGGCATAGATGATATATTAATGTACAATAATCCCAAGATATTTCATTTTTGATGCAAACATAAATATGCAAGCTTAAAGATGGAGAAGAACAACAAAAAATAACAAAACTAAACTCACCTTTTTCAATAATTCACTCAAATAGAAAGTGAATGATAAAAGGGGAAAAAAGAGTGAAATGAAGAGTGAAAGATGACATGGATGAAATGATTCTAAAATTTCCTCTCTGATTATTCTGTAAGCTTGTCTCCTTACTTTTTGTCTATTTCTGCATAATACTCTATAATAGCTACTCTTTTAGCTGTATGATCTTCAATTATCTCATAGGAAGATATTTTGTTTTTTTGCTTTGGGGTTTCTATTTAGCACGTAACATAGTGTTGATAATATTTCATTCAACTACTAAGATGTAGCACTAAAACTTAATATGATAACTAGAACTAATTTAATAAGAGTTTTATTTTTTCTTTCAACTTTACTATTCATTTTAGGTGAATATGGTGTTATTATTTCATGTATGATTTTGTGCATCTTATAAAATTTATTTAATAAACTATAATGATAGTCACTAAAAGTATCCTTGCAACAAAAAATGTTTTAGAATGTGTGATCAACGATGTTTGCTATACAAAGTGTTCTTCAATGTGTAAAAATCAACAAACTTGTTTTAAAAAGTATTGTTGAATATGTGAAAATTAATAATGTTTATTACAAAAAAAACATTGATTTACTACACATTTTATTATTATTAGCATTAAAAATACTTATTACAAAGTGTTGGTAGAATCTGCAGCTCCGTCTTGCATTTAATAACATTTACACACAAATGTTAAAACTCAATTTTAGCATAGTAAACTAATATGTTCATTCTTTATCTTTTGTAGTTGAAGGTATTGACGCACAAATTAAGAAATCATTATCATTGTTTTATTTTAGAATATTTTACTAAAATACTCAACGTAATTACGTAAATGATATAAAAAGAGGGTAAAATTGAGAATTTATTTAACAAGCATTAAAAATATAAAGATAAATCTTTTTTGGAAAAATAATATCTAAAACATAGGGAATGAAGGGAATATATTACAAATGAATCAATCCCTTTTCACCATAATTTTTATGAGAAGTGTGTACCTAGTGCACAAGGACAAATCAGGAAAATAATGCATCAAGGAGGGCAAAGGAGTCAATCACTAAAATAATTAAAGAAGGATATGTGATAGATGATCCTAACAATTAGGTCATAAGGAAAAGCAAGAGGATTCCTATAACTAACTCCAGACTACAGTATTTGGATTGGTCTAGAGTCTAGTATATAATGATGAGATATGGTGAAATATGACATGGATGAAATGATTCTAAAATTTCCTCTCTGATTATTCTGGTAAGCTTGTCTCCTTACTTTTTGTCTATTTCTGCATAATACTCTATAATTGCTACTCTTGTAGCCAACATTCCATTGTAAGAAAACCCATCTTTTCATAATACAAATTGCAGAGAGAATTTATTTTTTTCTGTTCATTAAGTAACACCTGCACTAAGGTGTTACATTGGTGCTTTCATCCCCATGGTTGAGAATACTCATCTGAAAAAACTCACCTTGGACGTTAGATGCATTTTGGAACTCATGGAAACGCGTGATAAGGAAACTACCACTAGATTTGAAACCTTGGAAGTTGTTGTTCATTCCATGTTACGCCAGAATTCTACTTCAGAAAATAGGCTGGGAGTGGTGAAGCTTTATTTTCCCCGATTCGATGGAATAGATGTTCTCCAATGGATTTTCAAGTGGAACAATTTTTCACTTATTACAACACTTTGGAACGATTGTCGTTGTTGTTATTGTTGCGCCCCGATTTTCGCCTGCACGACATATTTAGAGTCGCCACCACATTTTATAGTTAAAAATGTAAAAAAATCTTTTAAGCTCAATTACCTTGGGCTTTTGGATTTTTGATATCCAGATTCGGGAGTCGGTTACAAGGTAGGGAAGGTATTACCATCCTATCCGCCCGCCTTAAGCGGTACCCTTCACTAAAATATATGACTTTATTATTATTATTTTTATTATTAAATTATATGGTTAATTAATTAATTTAAATGAGAAAAACTATTTATTTTTTTAGTTATGTATGACAAGATGTACCTTGGTCCTACGTATCCTTATTAAGGGAATAAAGGCATACGTAGTTCTTTAGTAGGAAAATGTTTTTTTGGTTGAATTTTTTAATTAAGGAAATAAGCGGCGTAGCGTGGCCTTCCGAAGGATGAGTTGAGGGAAAGAAGCCCCCAGAGCGACCGTCCTCCATCCTTTATGTGGTTGGAAATTTTTATTCTTAAATTTTATTAATTTTATGGGGTGGATTTCTAACCTGTTAACATGCATTGAAAGAACGCTTGAGATGTAGGAGATCAAATCGCACAGTCCCACATTCTCCATCTGCTTTCATGTAGGCATGTGGTGTTATAGAGCGGAGGATAGATACTCCAGATCATGACTCCTAGGGTGGTAATGATTATGATATAATGCTAGTACTAGGTGTTCTATTTTTTCTCACTCTTTTGTGTAAGGATTTGAGGGTATTGGGAATTGTGTTCGAGGTTGTTTTTTGATATGTTTTGTGTGATGGGAAATGGTTGGATGTTGTAAGAAATTTTTTTGAAAGGATAAATATCTCGGTATTTTTGCTATTTTTCAGGGGTCTCTTTTTGAGAGAGGTTCCCCTTTTGAGAGATGTTTATTTTGAGGGAATGATGGCTCTTTTTGAAACGTCTTTTGTCAGAAAGAGTTTTTTTGAAAGAGCATTTCTTTTGTATGGAATGTGCACTATTTATAGTGTCACACATGTATCTTGAAAATCAATGATGAAATACATTTTCCTAATTTGAAAAAGGAGATGAATCCTCCTATATTATTGCATATAATTTCATTTATTTCGGTGGAGTTTTTCCTAGTTTTATTTTAGAAAATAAGGAGTGTGTGTGGATTTTATTTTGTAATGAATTTCAACACATGCTTAAAATAGAAATTGCAATAAATCATCATTCATACAAAGAAATCGAATTTAAAATTATTTAAAAATCAAAAGTCTAAATTGAGTGTTATTTTAGTTCTAAGACACTGAAAAATATACCCTTTAGTGATTAATAATGATTATTGTAATACCCCTAGTGAGTAAAAATAAATATTTGGCTCTCAAAAAAGTAAAATTAGTCGAAATCCCATTTTTTAGTGATTGCATCAACTTAAGATTATTGCATAAGGTAAAATTGATGATTCTAAATCTTATAAATATCATAAGAGATATTAAATACACAATCTCGAAATTATTGTTCTTGAATATGTTTTTGTTATGGAATATTTGAAGGATCACTAACCTTATTACCAATCGCATTCATATAAAAAGGAAATCCTTACCTTATTCACATCGTAATTATAAAATCTCAACCCAATCAATTCGATACATTTTTATTTTCATAATTCAATATTTGATTTATTTTATTTTTTTGTCGAATCTTTAAAGATTTAACTCTTGTTAAGGTTATTCATGCAACCTAAACAAATTGATATTATTTGATCAATTTTACATGATTTCAAATCTTTAACTTATTTGATAATCAAACATTGATGAAATCCAAGATGTTTAGGAATTACAAAAAAATGCCTAGTATATGCTTGTTAAAAGAATGCGCATTAGAAAATAAATCTTTATTCATGAAATATGAGTATATGAGGGGTTTAACCTTGACTGGGGTCCTCAAGTGAGGAGAGTTTTTCAAATTGGTCTCCAGTTTAGCTGGGGTTGTAGACAATGCACTATCGAGTATGAACTAAACCACAAACTGAGAGTTCTTTGTCTTCTGAATGTCTTCAGTTTCAATATTGGCTGCTTTTAGTCGAATATAATAATATTGTTCTTAAAATCAATCTTCATTTGATGAGTGTCCTTAGCATTGAGATCATGAAATGCATGTAGAAAAATGATTTCTTATTGATGTATGATATGTATGAAGTGAACCTTTTTTTCATTTTACATGAATTAAAATGCAACCTATAACTCGAAATGATGCATGGAATGCAAGTATGCTAACTTTGAGCTCATACTACCTTAAAATTCATGACGTGTATAAGAGGATGCATTTGATTTATTTGGGATGTATGAATGATGTGAGAATGCCAATTCGCATGAAAACATATGGGATGCAACTATGGAATACATGTAGTTTTCTTTTTTTTTTTTAGTGCATGAGGCTCTTAGAAAATGCAATTTATGATGTATATGACTTTGAATGCATGAAGACTATGTGAAGATGTATGAAATATTTTTCTTTTTATGATGAGATGAGAAGGTTGCGACAATGAATGCAAGGAAATTAAAATGTATGATATGGTAATGCGTGAAATATAATATTTTGAATGATTTATTTTTAGTTTTTTTGATGAATGTATGCATAAGTGAATGTATGCATAAGTGAATGTATGTATGAGTAATATGTTTATTTTTAAATTGCATGTATACATGAGTGAATGAATGCTTGATAATTTATGCATGAATGAATGCTTAAGTCGATGAATGATTACTTTTCTTTCTGAATACATGAATGAATTTTTTTTAGAATGATTGAGTGAATGAATAAAATATAGATGAATGTATGATTATTGTATTTTTATTTTTTTAAATGAGTGTATAATGAATGTATAATTTATTTATTTATTTTTTAAAATGCATGTACGCATGAATTAATGAATGAGTAAGTAGAATAGTGTATGAATAATGTATGCATATATAATTTAATGAATGAATAATGCATAAGCCACTTAATCAATATTTTTTTTATGTGATGAACGAATGAATAAGTCAATCAAATTTTTTATTTTTGAATTTATGATCAAATGAATGAATTTTTCTTTTTGATTGCATGGATGAATATGTGAGTAATGTACTCTTTTTAATGATTATATGAAGGCATAAGTTAGTGAGTGTTTAAATGATGTATTTTTTTTTCATTTTGAATGCATGAATGAGTAATGGAATGAATCAATGAAGAAATAAATTTGAGTTATATGTATTATTTTACATGAATGAATGCATGAAAAAAAAAATTTGGATGCATGAGTGAATGGATGAATATGTGAATAAATAAGAGAATGTATGAATGATGTATTTTTTATTTTTTAAAAATACATATATGGATAGCTAATTAAAAGAATGTTTGAGTAATGTGTGCATGCATGAATGAATTATTGTAAATGATATTTATGTTCTTGAGTTAGCGTATGCATGGATGAAATTAATTTTTTTTGAATGATATGTTTTTTAATATATGTATTTATGATGAATGAACGAATGAATGCATGCATAAATAGTAGATGAGATTTCCATATATCTATATGTATATATGTATAAATCAATCAATAAAAAATTTCTTTTTTAATGCATGAATGAATGCATAAGTCAACCAATAAAGATTTTTATTTTTGAATGCATAAGTCAATCAATAAATATTTTTATTTTTTTGAATGCATAAATGAATGGATAATTGAGTAGATGTTTGAATATGTACTTTTTATGTTTATGCATCCATGTATGAATTTTTTTGAATGATGTATTTTGTTATTAATGTATGATGAATGAAATGTGTAAAAATATAAAATGCAGGCCCCTTAGGGTAATGGACCCTATCTTGGGGGTGATTTAGCCATTATTACGATTTGAACGTGTATATATATTTTTTAAATTATATTTCTTTTATTTTTATCGTTCAGGCTAGCTTAGGGTCAAAATAAATTGCCATATTTATTTTTATGATAATCTCCTTGTTAGGGGATAGGAATTTCCCTCAAGGGTGCGATATTTTACATGACAAAATTCGAAACAGTATGCTATAATACAAACATGATACAAATCACAAGATTCACAACAAGTACAACATTCTATGATAGGGTTCTAACATACAATAGACGTCATTGGCAAGTTCTAGACTTCCTATAAGGTGCCCATATTGCAACTCTCTCCAATAGAGAAACTCAAATATTATGATGTTAGAAACAAGAGACCAGCTCGAGCGGCTAACTCATAATAAGAAGTAACAATATGAGTGGTCCACATCACCAACACTTAGAAGCAGCCAAGACCGCGACCAATAAGGCTAGTGTCCCTTTTATTCAAAAAGGTAACACTAATACCCGGGTGTATGGCATATGTGTGTGCCTAAAATGATATATCATCCAATAAAAAAAATAATACATACATAAAACATGCACTTAATATTTATAACATATAAATCATACATACAACACATAATTATTAATTAAGCATGTAATTCATGTTTATAACATACAATTAATAATTAAGCAAGCAATTCATATTTATAATATAAAATTAATAATTAAGCATATAATTCATATTAATATCATAGCGCACGATTAATAATTAAGCATGCAATTTTCGTGTTGTTGGAAATTAAGTAATTAACCAAATAGAAATCAAATAATAATGAGAAGCAAATAGTCACACATTTTATAGATTATGAGCCGGACTCTCTCAAAAAAGTCCCTAGTGGAGTCGCCAGCTGTCGTGCCCCGATTTTCGACTGCACGATCTATTTAGAGTCACCACTACATTTTATAGTTAAAAATGTTGAAAAATATTTTAAGCCCAATTACCTTGGGCTTTCGGATTTTTTATATCCAAGTTCGGGAGTCGGTTACAAGGTAGAGAAGGTATTAACATCCTATATGTCCGCCTTAAGCGGTACCCTTCACTAAAATATATGACTTTATTATTGTTATTTTTTATTATTAAATTATTTGGTTAGTTAATTAATTTAAATGAGCAAAACTATTTTTTTTTAGTTATGCCTGACAAGATATACCTTGATCATGTGTATCCCTATTAAGATAATCAAGGCTGGTGTAGTTCTTTAGTAGGAAAATGTTTTGTTGGTTGAGTTTTTTAATTAAGGAAAGAAGCGGCATAGTGCGACCTTCCGAAGGATGAGTTAAGGGAAAGAAGCCCCCAGGGGGACCGCCCGTCCATCCTTTATGTGGTTGGAAATTTTTATTTTTACATTTTATTAATTTTATGGGGTGGATTTCTAACTTGTTAACATGCATTGAATGGACGCCTGAGATGTAGGGGATCAAACTGCACATTCCCAAATTCTCCATCTGCTTTCATGTAGGCATGTGGTGTTATAGAGCGGATGAGAGATACTTCAGATCATGACTCCTAGGGTAGTAATGATTCTGATATAACGCTAGTACTATGTGTTCTATTTTTTCTCGCTCTTTTGTCTAAGGATTTGTGGGTAATGGGAATAGTATTCGAGGTTGTTTTCTGATATGATTTGTGTGATGGGAAATGGTTGGGTGTTGTAAATTTTTGTTTGTGAGAATAAAACTCTTGGTATTTTTGCTATTTTTCAGGGGTCTCTTTTTTAGAGAGGTTCCCCTTTTGAGAGATGTTTAGTTTGAGGGAATGATGGCTTCTTTTGAGAGGTCTTTTTTCAGTAAGGGTTTTCTTGAGAGAGACTTTCTTTTGTGGGGAATCCCCTCATCCCTTTTCACTAGGAAATGTGCACTATTTATAGTGTCACACATGTATCTTGAAATCAATGATGAAATATTTTTTCCTAATTTGAAATTGGAGAGGAATCCTCCTATATTATTGTATATAATATGATTTATTTCGGTGGAGTTTTTCCTTGTTTTATTTTAGGAAATAAGGAGTGTGTGTGGATTTTATTTTGTAATGAATTTCAACACATGCTTAAAATAGAAATTGTAATAAATCATCATTCATACAAAGAATTCGAATTTAAAATTATTTAAAAATCAAAAGTCTAAATTGAGTGTTATTTGAGTTCTAAGACATTGAAAAATATACCCTTTAGTGATTAATAATGATTATTATAATACCCCTAGCGAGTAAAAAATAAATATTTGGCTCTCAAAAAAGTAAAATTAGTCGAAATCCCATTATTTAGTGATTGCATCAACTTAAGATTATTGCATAAGGTAAAATTGATGATTCTAAATCTTATAAAGATCACAAGAGATACTAAATACACAATCTCGAAATTATTGTTTTTGGATATGTTTTTGTTATGGAATATTTGAAGGATCACTAACCTTATTACCAATCAAATTCATATAAAAAGGAAATCCTTATATTATTCACATCGTAATTATAAAATCTCAACCCAATCAATTCGATACAATTTGTATTTTCATAATTCAATATTTGATTTCTTCTATTTTTTGTCGAATCTTTAAAGATTTACCTCTTCTTAAGGTGATTCATGCAACCTAAACAAATTGATATGATTTGATGAGGTTTACATAATTTCAAATCTTTAACTTATTTCATAATAAAAAATTGATGAAATCTAATCTTTAATTCATTCATCTTTTATTAATTATTATTATATTTTTTAGAATAACTTTGAAAAATTATTTTTTGAGTATTCAGATATTTTTATTTGAATTTTGGTTAACGTAATCATTTAGATTTAGGAACCTTATTATAGATGGTTTGACTTTTTTATTTATTTTGACTTTGTTATTCTAGTTAACCTAATCACTTAAATTTAGGAACCTTAACAATTGGTTTAGTTTTATTACTTTTAGAAAACTATTTTTGGAATTCTATTATTTTTTATTTTAAAAAGTTTTGGACTTTTTCTGGGCCGGATAAAATAGGGTGTTCACAGCTATCCATTTGGATAATGACGTTGTACCTTGCTGCTAGATGATGATTTGTACTAACCCTTTTCACTCTTGGGTGGCCCTTACCCGTGCTCTAGAACTCGAATTTGGTCCCTCACCGTACGAATGTGAAAGTGCGCATGTCAAGAGGAACACTTTGGAAAGCTCTCTCATTATATGTCATGGTTTTGATGAGGACAACTTGTGCTAATAAGAGCTTCAAGATCATCAACAAATCAACATGCTTAAGTCTTTTGATTGGTACTAGACTTAGACTAGAGACTAGTTTAGGTTGAGTCTAAGGCTTAGGTCACCTAACACATGTCTCATATGCTTAAAATCTTTAAATCATTTCATCTTTGAGATATGTCATTCATAATATGTTCATGCATCACATAAATACATGTATATGTGCATCCTAGGCATAAACTTAGTGTTAAACATGTATGAATCAAGTGCATAACATATTTGAGTTTTTATAATTGAAAATACATATGAAAATATGTTGTTAATCGATTAAGGCATAAGTTAATCGATTAACGTAACTTTTTCAAAAGCTGTTGAAACTGAAAAACTTGGAAAACAGAATCAGTTACGTTTTTAAACAACGTTAATCGATTAACCAAGGTCTTAATCGATTAACTGGGCTGCAGAACTGATTCTTTATAAACTGCGTTTTCAGAACTGATCTCATAAGTTGCATGTTGCATTTATTAGA
>NC_032027.1:10502040-10502330 GCF_001865875.1 Lupinus angustifolius | reverse complement strand
ATCACCTAAGAGATTGAGTTGTATCTTCATATTTCTTAGAGTTCTTGATAAGGAAAGAACAAGGTTCATGGCTGGGGCTACGCTGAAAGAAAGGTTTTCTGTGTCGGTAGGAAGGGAGTCAATCCATAGAATAAGGTTCTTTATTTTCTTGTGAATGTCTAAGTGTTGTAATTGGAAGACGCGCTTGTAAAAACATTGATTCAATTATAGTGAAGAAAATCTCCCAGATCAGCCGGGAGGCCTGGATGTAGTTTGCAAGTGGACACGCAAACGAACCAGGATAAAAATCG
>NC_032027.1:10500899-10501940 GCF_001865875.1 Lupinus angustifolius | reverse complement strand
AATCGATTAAGTAAATTGCGTTAATCGATTATCTTCATTCTTTTAATCGATTAAATTGGGGTAATTCAGCATTAAGTGTTGATTTTCGAAAAGTGGATATTCTAACCGCTACACCTATTCAACCTCCCCCCCTTCGAGGTGTATTTTAACCACTGATACCTAACTAGTGGTATCAGAGCTAGTACGACGTGTTAGCTCAACCGCGTATTCGTGATCCTAAGGGAAAAAGAATGGGTTCTTCAAACCCGTTTGGTGGTGATGGTTCATCCATTAACCGACCACCTATATTCAGTGGTGAAGGGTATGCCTACTGGAAAGTCCGCATGCAAATTTTTATAGAAGCCATAGACTCGGATATTTGGGAATCCGTAGTCAACGGCCCTTTCGTTTCACAACATCTAGTGGACGATGAACCTAAAGACAAGCCTAAAAGTCTATGGACCGATGATGAGCGCAAAAGGGTCTAGCATAACCTGCACGCCAAAAGTATCATCACATCGGCCCTATCCTATGATGAGTTCTTTAGGGTCTCGCAGTGCCAAAATGCAAAAGAAATGTGGGACACTTTACAAGTGACTCACGAAGGCACTAGCGAAGTCAAGCGCGCTAGATTAAATGCGCTGACCCACGAGTATGAGTTATTTCGCATGTTACCTAGCGAATCAATCAGTGATATATAAAAGCGATTTACTCATATCATGAATCATTTAGTTGCTCTAGATAAATCTTTTGCCAGAGGAGAATTAACTAATAAAGTTTAATGTTGTCTTGACAAGAAATGGCAACCAAAAGTGACTGCAATTGTGGAATCCAAAGACTTGGACTCGATGCCTCTAGCTACATTATTTGGAAAGCTTCAAGAGCACGAAATGGAATTGGGTCGCTTGACTATGCACGAAGATTCAGACCGGAAGAAGAAGAGCATCACATTGAAGGCTACGACCTCCAAAGCAAAAGAAGATAAAGATGATGATGAATCTGACTCCGATCTGGATGATGAAACAATAGGTCTCCTTGTCCAAAAATTCAGTAAATTCATAA
>NC_032027.1:10500504-10500799 GCF_001865875.1 Lupinus angustifolius | reverse complement strand
AATTCAGACTCACACGAAGATAATCATGAGGTATATTCTGACACCTCATCCACTTCGGATGACTCACCTCCTTACGATGTTTTATATAAGGCTTATGTCGAATCACATGAGGAACTGAAGAAATTGGCTAGGATAAACATTGATAGAAAAAGGGTAATCCTTATAAATGAAAAGAAAATAAGCCAACTACAAAAAGAATTAGATGAATTAAAATTAGAAAATGAAACATTAGACCTCATCTATTCTTGTAGCACATGTAACTGCTCTAAAAATAATTTATGTCAAAAACCTGTCT
>NC_032027.1:10500031-10500404 GCF_001865875.1 Lupinus angustifolius | reverse complement strand
GGTATGTCTTCGAACACAAGGACAGAAATGGTACTTAGACAGTGGGTGTTCGAGACATATGACAGGTGACAGATCAAACTTCCTGGATCTCTCACTTAAAGGAAAATGATACGTCACGTACGGAGACAACAACAAGGGAAAGATTCTTGGAACTGGAACAGTTGGTAACTCATCTAAAACTCTTATTGAAAATGTCCTTTATGTTGAAGGATTAGAACATAACCTCTTGAGCATAAGCCAACTCTGTGACAAAGGTAACCGTGTATCTTTCGATTCTGATTGTTGTATTATTCGTGACATTTTATCTAATAACGTTAAATTTGTTGGTCATCGTATAATTAATATTGGCATGGTTAATTTGGATGATGTCACT
>NC_032027.1:10498903-10499931 GCF_001865875.1 Lupinus angustifolius | reverse complement strand
CACTTTTTACTGTGTTTAATCGATTAAACACTTGGTGTTAATCGATTACCTGGGCATCAGTTTTTGAAAAATCAAATTTTACATGATTTTAATTGATTAAACATGCCCGTTAATCGATTAAAACCAGTATTTAAAGGCAGACAGCATCTCAGTTTTACACTTTTTTCGGCACTTTCTCCACCTCTTTTACGCTTTGAGTCTCTAAATCTGTAACAACTGATCCAAGTGCACTAAGGTAGGAAAAACCTCATCCTAACCCTCTCAAACCATCAAGAAATCTCACTCTATCATCCTCATTCCACTACATTCCCAATTTTCCACCAAATTAAACCGTAGGTTAGGTTTGCCTAATCCTTCTCGGCTCATTCAACATCAATTCGGGTTCTACAAATACAATGGAGCAAGGTCGCACAAAAGGGTCAAAACTACAGCCAACCGTGTACAAAGAACAGAAGCCGGTTCATCATCGACTCGGGACCGCGGTGACCCATATTACTCACTCATCTTGCAAGAAAACCGTTTGGCTAAATTCCAAGGACGCAAACCCACGTACGTAAGGTATGTCGATTTAACCTGATTGGCGGAACATAACTTTAGTTTCTCGCATGATATGGAGGCTCAGGGAGCCGTTCAATTTCTGGAATTAAAGGGACAAGTTTACCCTGCTCTAGTTAGGGAATTTTATGCGAATTTTAGATATAAGGATGGAAAATACTGGTCCATGATTTCTGGTAAATTGTTTGAGATCAATGATGAACTGTTTATGAATGTCGGTGGTTTATCATCTACGGGTTATGGAATAGGAGATTATTTCTGGGTTAAGGATAACTTTGATCCTGCTGAGGTTTATAAGTCATTCCTTCGAGGTCCTCACTTGTATATTCAGGGTCAACTGAGCAAAGCTGGGTCGCTATCTATTGAGAACAGGTTGTTGCATTATGTCATTGCTTACATTCTGGTACAGAGGAAAACAAATCATGCACAGCCTACTGTGAATAATTTGCGTTTCATGTATGCTGTGAAGAATA
>NC_032027.1:10498211-10498803 GCF_001865875.1 Lupinus angustifolius | reverse complement strand
AAGGATCATCTGGTTGGTGAAAGCCTCATTCATAAAATGGGTATATACAAGTATGGTACTATTTGGCAATACCAGGAGGACTACACTACTTTTGATCTGGGTTTGTCCGATGATGATAATCAGGGTGGCATGGGTGATCAGAATGCCACAACTCAGGGGGAGCCTTCTAGAACAGCACCATAGGACTCTGCTTTCGGTTTAGCTCATATGGAAGCCATGGTGCAACGGCTCAACAACCGTATGGATCTTCACTTCCAAGGGCTGAAAGACTCATACTTTGGAGGAATGGAACAGTATGAAGAGCGTCAGACTGCCTATTCAGACAACCAATTTCAGGCGATGAGGAATATGATTCAATCTACTGCTGAAGCTCAGAATGCTATGTTTTGTTCAGAATTTCAGAAGTTATCTGTGCTTATCAGGGGTGACCAGAACATTGCTATTCCTGATGATCAGATTGACCATCCTCCACCTCAACCATAGTTTAGAAGACTTTAGACCTAGGCCATCTTACCCTTAGGTTTATTTCTTCTTTATGGCACTTTATGGATTCAGTTGTTGTTTCTGTTTTAAGGACTTATTCGTGTCTCTT
>NC_032027.1:10478059-10498111 GCF_001865875.1 Lupinus angustifolius | reverse complement strand
TTTTCTTTGTCGGTAGGAAGGGAGTCAAACCATAGAATAAGGTTCTTTATTTTCTTGTGAATGTCTAAGTGTTGTAATTGGAAGACGTGCTTGTAAAAACATTGATTCAATTATAAGCAAGAAAATCTCCCAGATCAGCCGGGAGGCCTGGATGTAGTTTGCAAGTGGACACGCAAACGAACCACGATAAAAATCGTGTTGCAGGATTTTTTCTCTCTCTCTCTTTCTCTCTTTATTGCATTTAATCGGTTAACTTGTATAGTAGAATTAATTGCTATATTCTATATCTTTGCTATACTGTTAATACTCTGATAAAATTGTAAGCTCTGTATATTCATTTCATTATCGGTTAATTGTCGTGCAAGAAACCGAATCTGTCTGAGCTTGTTGTTCTGTCTTAATCGATTAAGTAAATTGCGTTAATCGATTAAATTGGGGTCATTCAGCATTAAGTGTTGATTTTCGAAAAGCGGATATTCTAACCGCTACACCTATTCAACCCCCCCTTCTAGGTGTATTTTAACCACTGATACCTAACAGAATGCCCTCGGTCCCATTTATTCAAGCTCACACAATTGTGGTCAGTCCAAGATTATTATGTTCAATTCACTACCATGGGTAACCGGGTGCACGATATTTCTACGGTGGCCTTCATGGATTACTTTATTGGTGGATTGAAACCTGATATTCGACGGGATATTATTGCTCAAGCCCCTTCCACGTTGATTAGATTTGTATCATTGGCCAAGCTGTATGAAGAAAAATAAATCTCTAAGCCCAATCAAATCCAGCCCAAACAAATCCAGCCCAACCCATATTCCAAAACACACTCCCTAACCGCAAGCCTTCCCATTTCCCAAACTCTCAAATCCACCAGCCTCCCACCTCCTCTTTCTAACCCAACTTTCACATCTGCTTTTCGTAATACCAATATCAAGAAGATTACCCCAACGGAAATGCAACTCCGCCGAGAAAAAATCCTTTGTTATACTTGTGATGACAAGTTTTCTCCAAGTTATCGTTGTCCCAACAAGTAGTATTTACTGCTTCAATTTCAGGAAGAGGATGGTCAAGAACCTCAACATGAACCGCCTAATCTAGAACATGTTTCAGAGTTGCAATTGTCCTAGGAACATCACTTATCGTATAACGCTTTAAAAGGGTCTTCAGGTCTTGGAACGATGAAATTTCAAGGCTTTATTAATGGCATGACAGCCCAGATTTTATTGGATAGTGGTTCGAGTGATAACTTCTTCCAACCCCGACTAGCCCACTGTTTAAAATTAACTATCAAGTTGATGCCCAACTTTCAAGTGGTGGTGGGAAATGGTAGTGCCCTAGAGGCTGAAGGTTTAGTCTGGAATCTCGAGGTCAAAATTCAAGGACATTCCTTGAGACTACTGGTGTATTTATTACCTGCTACTGGTGTTGTCTTGGTTTTGGGTGCTTCTTGGTTGGCCACTCTGGGTCCTCACATTTCAGATTATATTAAACTCACAATGAAATTTTATTTGGGGAACCAATTTGTCACTTTGCATGGGGCCCAAACCAGTTTGCCTACTCTGGCTCAATTCACTCACTTGCGCGCATGCATCATACTCACGCCATTGATAAATTATTTACCCTGCAAACTCAAAAGATTGATGGCTCTCTTGAGAAAGGATTGGATTTGCCTAGTGACATGGATCCTGAATTAATGGTTCTCTTGCGTAAATTCCAAGAATTTTTTCTATTCCTTTAGGCCTACTGCCTAACAGACTTCACAATCACTCAATTCCTCTACTTCCTAGAAATGCTCTTGTTAAAGTCTGGCCCTAAAGGTATCCTTATAGCTAGAAAAAAAAATTGAACTTATGGTGCAAGACATGCTTAAGAAGGGGATTATTGTGCCTAACAGTAGTCCTTTCTCAACACCAATTATCCTTACCAAAAAAAGGATGCGACGTGGCGCTTCTGCATGGACTATAGAGCCTTGAATGCTATTACCGTCAAAGATAGGTTTCCGATTCCCAAGGTGGATGAGTTAATTGATAAATTACATGGTGCTCAATTTTTTTCTAAATTGGATCTTAGGTCGGGGTACCACCAGATATTGGTTAACCAAGAGGATAGGTTCAAGAAAACATTTAGGACTCATCAAGGCCACTATGAGTGGATAGTGATGCCATTTGGCCTTACTAACGCACCTACAACCTTCCAAAGCTTGATGAATGAGATGTTTTTCAGGGATTACTACATAGGTTTGTGCTCATCTTTTTTGACGACATTTTTGTCTATAGTCCTTCCTGGTCTACCCATTTGCTTCATTTGGAAACAGTACTGCAGTTCCTCCATGATCATAAGCTTTTAGCCAAATTTTCCAAATGCTCCTTTGGACTTCAACAAGTGGATTATCTTGGTCATGCTCTATCCGGGTTAGGTGTGGTAATGGACAAAGATAAAGTACAAGCTGTCTTGAATTGGCCAAATCTCAAATCCTTGGAATAATTACAAGGATGTTTAGGCCTCGCTTGCTATTATCGCATATTCATCGAAGGTTATGTTATGTTCACTGCTCTTTTTCAAGCCTTTAAACTTGCAATGACATAGGCATCGGTGCTCACCTTACCAAATTTTTCTAAGCCTTTTGTCTTAGAAACCGATGCATCTGGAATTGGGGTCGAAGTAGTTCTCTATCAGGATCATCATCCTATTGCTTTCTTCTCCAAAATGTTAACTACAAGAATGCAGAACCAAACTACGTACACCGGGGAATTTTATGTTATCACTAAAGCCATTGCTAAATTTCGACATTACTTAATGGGACACAAATTTGTGAATCGCACTGACCAGAAGATCTTGAGGATCTTGACGGACCAGACCCTTCAAACTCCTGAACAGTAGAAATGGTTGCCCAAGCTATCCGAAGGTTGAGGTTCGGGAGGGTTAGGAGGGGCAGGTTCTAATTGATGAGCAGGAGCAGTCGGTCTATCAGTTCTATGCTTATAGGTGCGGTCATGAGGATTTAAATAGAAGCCCATTTTGTGGATCACGTCCACATCAATATGGCTTTCATGAAGATTGAGAGAGACCTTGGTTTCGCCAGCAGTAGAAACACAAAAATGTTCAAGAATTTTGGTTATGAATAATGCATAGGGCAAGGGGCTTTTCTTTCCTTGAACAGTCCACATTTGTCTCATTATCATCTGATCCCAATTGATTTTGATGTTATACTTCATAGCATACATCAATTGAAGTTCTATGTCACTTATTTGAGAATGGTTTGAAAATTTAGGCAAAATGACATAGCTCATAAAGTAATGAAGCAAACGGTCCTCAAGTTTGAGATGTCCAATATATAGGATATCTCTATTCTTAATAGTCTCACCAAAGCCATGTTACTTACGCATTTCTATTTCCCCTTTTAAAATTCCACACAAAGAATAGTAAAACTCCTTTTGATTGTAGTTATCCCATTCACAAACTAGGCTGAAACCCGTTGTGCTACCTTGAGTGGCTATGTTACAACATAATGAACTAAAACTTTTCAAATCCAAAACATTGTCTTTTCCTTTCACATAGGAAGTAAGACTGTTTTTCCGGAAATTCCAGTTGTAGTAAAATATTCTAAAAAGTTCAGGATAAATAATATTTTATTCACAGCAAAAATCGAAAAGGTTTTGTTGTCGTAAAAGATAAGGGAAAAGAAAATCTTCAAACTCAAAGTTTCCGATATTACCGTATTTTGGAGTAAATATGGTTCGTCCATGGAAGTGCTCTTCGAAAACTTTACGTTGTTCATCATTTGTGAGAAGTCTTGCTAAATCCAGAGGGTTAGAATCCAAGGATGAAGTCCCTTGCTTCTTTTGAGTCACGTTAGTGCGTTGCTTCTTTCATTTGAAGAAGATGCCATGGATTGGGTTTTTGAAGTTTTTAGGTTTTTGGGTTTGGGAGATTTGGGTTTTTTTTATTTGGTCCACTAATCATAAAAATGATGGTATATAAGTGTTTAGAATTGAAAATATGATATAAATGCACACAAAAATCACTCAAAACGAATGAAAAATGAAGTTTTTAGAGATTTTTGGAGTGTTTGGGAAGGGTTTACACGAGTGAGAGAGAAAGAGGAAGAAGATGAGTTTGAAAAAATGCAAAGAATAATATATATATATATATGTATATATATATATATATATATATATACCTGCACGCAGTAATCGGTTACTAAATTTTAAAAATTTTAAAAATTTCAAACATCAGCTTTGAGTAATCGGTTACTGAAACTCCCTGTTCAACCCTATAATCGGTTAGTCTCCAGTGTAATCGATTAATGACCCCAGAAAAAATTAATGTAGGCATATTAATGCTATGAAAATGATTTTTGACCCAAAATTTAAAAGTTTTAAACATAAGTGAACACATTTAAGTAAAAGTAAGCGTGAGATAAACATAATGAAATACACATATAATCATATAATCATGTTTAAGATAGGTAAGCTTCATCAAGAATGCCTAATTCACGTCTAATTTTATAAAAAGGTTCTTTAGCCAAGGGTTTAGTGAAAATATCTACTAGTTGGTTATGAGTATCAATGAATTCTATAGTCACATCTTTTTTTTGGACATGGTCCCTAAGGAAGTGATGCCTTATATCTCTGTGCTTGGTTCTAGAAGGCATAACTGGATTCTTTGTGAGGTTTATAACATTAGGATTGTCATATTTTAGAGGAGTGCAGCCTAAGTCTAAGTCATAATCTCATAATTGTTGTTTAAGCCACAACACTTGGGCACAATAACTGTCTATTGCTATGTACTCAGCTTCAGCAGTGCTTAGGGAATGCTTGTTTCTTGTAAGACCAAGAGACTAAAGCATTTCCTAAAATATGACAAATACCACTTGTACTTTTTCTCTAATTTTGCATCCAGCAAAATCTGAATCCGAATAACCAACCAAATCACATATACTTCCATTTGGATATCACAATCCAACTTTAGTTGTGCCTTTAAGATATTTCATGATTCTCTTAACAACAACTAAGTGTGGTTCTTTTGGTTTAGATTGATAGCGTGCACATAGACATACACTAAACATGATATCAAGTCTATTGGCAGTTAAATATAAAAAAGATCCAATCATACCTCAATACTTGGATATTTCAATGCATTTTCCAACTTCATTTGTATCAATGTAAGTACCAAATCCCATAGGAGTAGCTATTGGCTTGCAGTCATCCATGTCAAATTTTTCAAAAAATGTCTACAATACTTGGATTGACTTACATTATCAAGTTGTTTGATTTATAATCCAAGGGAGTAATTCAACTTCCCCATCATGGACATTTCAAACTCTCCTTGCATCATTTTGCCAAAATCACTACACAAAACCTCATTAGTAGAACTAAAAATAATATCATCTACATAAATTTGAACAAGAAGAGTACGATGATTTATTTTCTATATAAATAGTGTAGTATCGACCTTTCCTTTGGTAAATCCTTTATCAAGTAGAAAATTTGTTAGACGATCATACCATGCACGTGGAGCTTACTTCAAGCCATAGAGAGCTTTCTTTAATTTGTAAACATGAGAAGGATGTTTGTAATCTTAAAAACTAGGAAGTTGTTCTACAAACACTTCTTTTTGAATATATCCGTTGAGAAAAGCACTCTTTACATCCATTTGATATAGCTGAAAGTTTAAAGAACAAGCATATGCAAGTAATAGCCTAATAGCTTTAAGTCTAGCAACCAGAGCGACAGTTTCATCAAAGTCAATACCTTCTTCCTGATTGTATCCTTGGGCTACCAGTCTAGCTTTATTTCTAACAATAATACCATTTTCATCAGATTTATTTCAAAATACCCAACGAGTTCCTATAACATGCCTATTTTTAGATCTAGGAACAAGTTCTCAAACTTCATTTCTCTCAAACTTGTTTAATTCTTCTTGCATTGCAAGAATCCAGTGTTCATCCTCGATTGCATCATCAATCTTGGAGGGTTCTATTTGAGAGACGAAGGCCATGTTAAGACATGCATCTTCTAGCATTAAACAGATAGTAATACCCTTGCTAATATCACTGATGATGTTGTCAATAGAATGATTTCGATGAGTTATCCATTCTTTTGGTAAATTAGAGTGAATATGCTCTTCTTGAGAGGATATATTATCATCCATTTTCAAATGCTCAAATTTAGTTGTAGAACCAATAATAGACTTTTCATTATAAGGGAAACTTGGCAAGTCCTCTTCATCAAGAGTTAACCCATCCTTTATTACAGGATTAGTTTCACCAAAAGATACATGAACGGATTCTTCCATGGCTAGAGTTCTTTTAATAAAAATTCTATAACAGGAGCATAGTAGTTATCACCATAACTTTTTTTCCTTGAGGGGCTAAATAAGTCCATGTGTAGTAACTGCAATGGTCTATTGGAAGAAACCATGTGCTTAAGTTTAAAAGAAGTCTTTGTTTATTTACCCATTTGACAAGTACTACATAGTTTGTCTATAACAAACTTCATTTTGGATAAACCAACAACTAAATCTTTCTTTATGAGTTTATTCAAATGGTCCATATGAATATGAGAATTTCTCCTATGCCAAAGCCATGCATCATGATTATCATTAGCAACTAAACATGTTATTGGTAAAGAGGAGTCTATGTCAATCATATATATATTATTTATCCTTTTACCAATGAGTTTAGAGTTTTGAGAATTCTTACTTTTGATGATGCACTTACCCGTGTAGAATGCCACATGAAAGCCTTTGTCACATAATTGACTTATGCTTAGTAGGTTGTGCTTGAGTCCTTCAACATACAATACACCTTCTATAGTTGTTGATGGTGGCTTGCCAATTCTACCAACTCCAAGTATTTTTCCTTTGTTGTTATCACCATATGTGGCATAACCTTTTTCCCTTGGAGTAAGGACAGAGAACTTATTTCTATCGCCCGTCATGTGCCTTGATAAGCCGTTGTTTAAGTACCATAAGTTGCAGGTGGCTCTCAAATTATCCTGCAAAACAGGTTACGTTTTATTAGGTACCCAATATTCTTTGGGTCCTACATGGTTAGTACCTTTCTCGACCCATCTATAATGACTTAGGGATACGCCATATTTTCTAATTATGCAAGTATTTGGTGTATGCCCATGGTTTTTACAATAGGTACATGTGGGTTGATGGTTATGTATCCTAGATTTATCTTTACTATGTTCAAATGCATGGATACGTTGCTTATGAAAGTTTATATTTGTTGAGACACTTTGTTTCTTAGAAACATGGCTTTTTGAATAGCCAAGACCTCTTCGGCCTGTTGAGTGTCTTTGATCATTAATGATCTTTTCCAGACTTTTACTACTCTTGTTTAGCTTATTAAGTTCAAGACTTAATGTTGAAACTTTATTTTCAAGAGCAATACAGTTTTGACATGAAGATGATGAGGTTTTTTTTTCTAAATACATCTAATCAGTTTTTTGTTTTAGAAACATTTTTGTGAGTTTGACATATTCATCATGCAAGTCATTAAATGTAGTTTGTAATTCAAAAGAATATAGTTTAGTGTCGTTTACCTCTTCATCATCAGAATGATGAGATGCCATTAAAGAGAGATGTGTTTGTTCTTCATTTTATTGTTCAGAGGCGGAACTGATAGCATTGTCTTCCCAAGCAATATAGGTTCTTCGTCCAGTCCTCTTTTCATTCTTCCCTTTGAAACAATTCTTTTTCAGGTTTGGACAGTCCATCTTCATATAACCAAGCTTGCCACATTCAAAGCATGCAAAGTTTTTGTTTGAAGTGGAGGCATCATTGTTCTTGGTGAATTTCCTCATTTGTCCAGTTTTAGCACCCTTGTTCCTTTTAAGGAACTTGCTGAACTTCTTTACAAGAAGACTCATGTCTTCCATCTCTTCCTTATCAGATTCATCTTTTCATGATTCGTATTTGTCTACTTTCGCCTTGAATGAGATATTCCTCATTTTCTTCTTTTGCTCTTCATGTTGGTCAAGTTGGTTGAGTTCTAATTCATGTTCCTGCAATTTACCAAATAAAGCAGCCAAGGACATTTTTGATAAACTTTTCTTTTCAGAAATGGTTGTTACCTTCGGTTGCATGTTCTGGTGAGTGATCTTAGAACCTTCAAGTTCAAGTCATTATTTGATAGTACCTTACCAAGTGCAATAAGCTGATTTGTGAGGTGAGTAAATCTCTTTTGAAGATCCAGAATTTCTCTCCAGCTTTCATACGAAGCATTTCATATTCATGGGAAAGAGTGTTGAGTCTCGACCTTTTTACCTCCTTAGTTCCTTCATGTGTAGTCTCTAGAGTATCCCACATTTCTTTGGCAGATTTGCAGTTTGATACTCTAAAGAACTCGTCAATGCCAAGTGTTGAAGTGAGGATGTTCTTTGCTTTGAGATCATATTGCACCTTCTTTTTATCTTCATCATTCCATGAAGATTTGGGCTTTACTTCCCTTACACTATTGACTACGGTGAAGGGTTCATATGGTCCTTCTTCAATTGCATTCCATATGTTCAAGTCTTGAGATTCTATGAAGATTCTCATTTTGATTTTCCAAAAGTCATAGCACTCTCCAACAAAGCTTGGAGGGCGGTTGATGTTGGGACCTTCTCCTAGGAATGATCTTGAGCCCATCTTCGATATAGGATCAGATTTAAGAATAACTTACTCAAAAATAGCTCTGGTGCCAATTGTAAGACTAAGATTGCAACTAAGAGGGAGGAGTGAATTAGTTGACTTAAAATTATGGCCACTTTTTCTGCAAAATTAAGAGTTAAGTGCAACAGAGAAATTATGCAGAAAATTAACAAGTAAAAAATCAAAAGATAAAGGAGAAGAGAGTACACCGAAATTTTATACTGGTTCACCTTCTTGTCCACTAAAGGCTACATCCAGTACTCTTGTAGCACAAGAGATTTCTTCACTAAGTATTATGAGTTGTAATTACAATATCTCACCTCGAGACCTCTATGTACCTTACACATTCACTAATACTTACATCACTCTTGAAAAAAAAACCTTTTCAAGTGACTCTATCCCTTTTCTTATCACACCCTTGTGAAAGAAAGATTTATGAAATGGCAAGATTGCCTTTACAAGTTTGAAATGTAATATCACTTGCAATCTGATAACTCTTTGTATGCTAAGTAATAATGCTCTTATATTTTTATAAAACTTTGAAACACTTTACGTCAAGCAACTCAGAAAATTCACTTTGAAAGTTTAATAACAAGTTGCAAAAAGTGCAGAAAATATTTCAGAGAATTTTCAGAATTATGTTTGAAAGTTTGTGTAAGAGTTATTAATTTGATATTGAGTTTAAATGCCTTTAAATATGCTTTCCAACTAGCCATAACACCTCTTTGAAAGGGTAGGAATTGATTGGAATGAAACCATTTCATTTGGGATGAAAATCATTCATTTTGAAATCTGAAAACTGGTGCAACAACTCTCAGTAATCGATTACAACCTTGAGTAATCGATTACTCAAACACATTGTCCAACTGGGTATTTAAAATTTAATTAGAGTAATCGATTACAACATTCGAGTAATCGATTACCCTGCACAGTTTTTGTTGGGTAACTGGTTTTCTCACTTATGTAACATGTTACTTAGATACAGTAACCTAGTACACACTATTTTTCAAAATTATTTTGTTGATATTTGAAGTGTTTCGAATTTCTTAAAAAAATAGTTTCAGCATTACTACTATTGTATATTCGAGAGTATAGGATAGCAGTACCTATTTAGACTTAGACTAATTTTTATTGAATTTTTGTCTTCTTTGTCTTCATAAGTGTTCTTTCTTTTCTTCTTTTTGGTGATGTTGGTGTCTTCATCAAAATCGTGCCAAGGTCAAGAGCAAAGATCTTCTTCACATTATTTACTAGCAATTTTTGGCAACACTTATTCAGATTGAGCAGCACATCCTTACGATTGTCCACTGCCTATCATCCCCAAACTGATGAGCAATCTGAGGCCTTAAGTAAGTGTTTGGAAATGTATCTTAGCTGCTTCACATATGACTCTCCTAAAGACTGGGCTAAGTTACTACTGTCGACAGAATTTTGGTATGACACCTCCTATCATCATAGTAGTGGCATGGTCCTTTTAAAATTGTCTATGGTAGAGAACCTCCTAAATTGGTTAAATACACTCTAGACCCTCTAGATGCAATTTCAGTCCAAGAGCAATTACTGCAGAGGGACTTGACCCTTCACAAATTGAAGATTAACCTCCACAAGGCTTAACAACAAATGAAGAACAATGTTGACAAGAAACGAAGACCAATGGAACAAAGGATAGGTGATATGGTTTTAGTGAAATTGTAGTCTTACTGACAACATTCTGTTGCTCTCAATAAGAATCAAAATCTCAACTTGAGGTATTTTGGTCCCTTTCCTGTCATCGAAAGAATTGGGCAGGTTGCTTACAAATTATTGTTACCCCCAAAATGTTAAAATTCATCGGGTCTTTCATTATTCACAACTCAAACCTTGTCACGGGGAACATTCTCAACCATATCTTCCATTGCCTACTACGGGTTCTACCTTTCACGAGACTTATCCGGATTTCAACCTTGGGGACAAAGTTAATTTTAATGGGGGGGGGGGGCAATTGTACCGAGTGCATCAAGGACAAATCAGGAAAATAATGCATCAAGGAGGGTAAAGAAGTCAATCACTAAAATAATTAAAGAAGGACATGTGGTTGATGATCCTAATGATCAAGTCATAAGGAAAAGCAAGATGATTCCTTTAACTAACTCGAGGTTGCAGGACTTTGATTGGTCTAGAGTCTAGTATATAATGATGAGATATGGTGAAAGATGGCATAGATGAAATGATTCTAAAATTTCCTCTCTGATTATTCTGTTAAGCTTGTCTCCTTACTTTTTTTCTGTTTCTACACAATACTCTACAATTGCTATTGCTTGTAGCCAACATTTCATTGTAAGAAAACCAATCTTTTCATAATACAAATTGCAGAGAGAATTTATTTTTTCTGTTCATTAAGTAACACCTACACTAAGCTATTACAGAGTGTACCTAATAACTTTGGATCGGTTTTTAGCTAAAAATTCATTTAATATGAAAACATAAAAAATATGCAATCTAGTTTGATTTGTTTGATTTAAATTAAGAAATACGATCCAAAAATTATATGCGGTTTCGTAACTGTGTTGTTTCAGGGTTTTTAATAAAATAATAACAAGTCTAACATACTTATAAAGTGTCAATTTCATATAAAAACCTCTCTATTTTAATATAATAAGTTTAGTATGTTTTCACTGGGTAGAATTCATATAAAAAATCAATAAGTTTACTCTAAGACTCTTTTTTTGGTACATTGGAAATTAAAAGAAAGCCAAAAGGAAAGAAAGAAATAAGAACTGTGTATCATAGGGGCAAGATCCAACTATAGGTTAGGAAGCGCTCCTGCAGGTAGAAAGTCCCAAACTCTCAAATTTTCCTCTAAACCTAAACTAAGTTTAGATAGAAACTCTATCATCAAATTTCCTTCTCTCAAGATGTGTTGGAGCTATGTTTGTTACACACAAACATTTAATTAAACAATAATCATATTAAACTCAACTAAAAATAAAAACAGCATAAAAAGTAAAACATCAGGAAAACAACATCAGCATAATTATAGCAATAAGAAAATATTAACAAATAAGTAATAACACTTTTAACAATTAAAAAATGTAAATTTTATATTATAAATTGTAAGGTTAATTAGATAAAAAAAATGAAATAATCTTTATTTTGTGTATATATAATTAGTAATGGTTTGGTATGGTTTATAAAATTAGAATAAAAACTGAACGGTCAGTTTTATAAAAATCAATCAAATACGATTCAAACAATTGACCAGTCTAGATCTCAACATCCAATGTTACTTTAAAGCATAGTTATAAAAACCGTACCGTACCGGTCGGTTCAACCGGAAAACCGGTGAACCGGTCCCCTAACCGGTACGGTACAGGTGTCGAACCGACTAAGTATCAAAACCGGTCAAAAACCGGTCCAAACCGGTCAGAACCGGTGAACTGGCTGGTATTTTACTAAACCGGACAGTTTATACACATATATTTTTTTTTAAAAAAAACTTAAAAACTCATTACAAGGATGACCCATCTTTCCAACCTTTCTTCAACACTTCAAGATACATGCTTCCAAGGGATACTTAGATTACACATTTTAACATTCGTGTGTAATCTCAGTGACATTTGTGTAATCTTGGAGTATTGTCTGAAGATATGATTTGGTAGAAAAGTATAATATTCATATAAGACAATTTTGACTCATTGGTGTTAAATGTTAAAACTCTAAATTTATTTGTTTTATAGAGTGAGTTGTGAAGTTATGTCATTTATTTATATTTTGTGGTTGTTAAGTGATACTTTTTTATCGATATATGTTTTTTAATTTAGACTTTGAATTTGTTAAAGACTTAAAGTTGTTTATTTGTGTGAATTTTGAGTAGATTATAAATATGAATTATAAATTTGAGTATCTACCTATTTGAATTTTTTTTGTTATAGATTTATATATATATAAATATAAGTAGGTATGTCCTGTTTAACCGGTATGCGGTTTAATTACTGAACCACTGATTGAACCACCGTACCACTATACCAGTACCCTAACCGATACGGTTTTAACAACACTGCTTTAAAGAATCAAATGAAATTTGTATATAATTGGAAGTGTGAACATGAAATGAATACTGAATAGGATGACGCCCAAAAACGACAAAAAAAATAGGTACAAACAGCATGCTAAAGTTCGAATACTTCAGCGGCTAGCTGTGCAGAATGATTCTGTGTACTTTTATCCATAGAATAATAGTTTTAAATAACTAGCTATGAAAATTTTTATAAAAAAAGAGCATAATCAACGTCACTAATATCTATATTGTCGGTTTTCATTCCACATCGTTAATCAATTGACTGATTGATAATAAATTTGTGAAGTTACAAATACGTGTGGAACAGAAACACATGTGAAACAGACTTTACGGTTTTCATTCCACATTTGTTCATGTCGCAATGTATATCACTCAAAGACTGTACGTAATGAATTGTAATTAGTTGATAAAATGTTTTTAATTTAAGAGTTTAACTTTTAACTATTCTTTTCACTAATCAAAACTAGTATATTGCACATGAAATCATATATATTATACAATAAAATATATGATTCATTCCTACAAAAAAATAGAGAATCAATTTTCACACGTCAATTTTCATATGTCATTCCAAACTCAATATAATTATATTGACCAATTAAAGCTCAATATAATTATATTGCACATGGAATGGCCTATATTATGAAACAAAATATAAGCTCTATTCCTACCAAAAAAAAATAGAGATTTAATTTTCATACACCAATCTCCATATGAATCCACGTGAAAGTGTAAAAAATCTTTAATAAGATTTCATTCGCATTGGGCATACCTAAAAATAGAAGGAATAAACGAGGGATTAAATTCCCACACCACGTTATATAATTTTCATACTTCAATTGCCCATATGAATCCATATGGAAGAGTAGAAAGTCATTCTTATTGTTTTGCATGAAAGTGTAAATTGTTTGCCTTCTGTATTGAGTATTTTCGAAAATCTTGGTGTTACAAAACTAAAATTTGGGATCTAAAAATTGAATCCTGAAAAGTTCTTTGATTTAGGATAGGATGGTGAAAACATAATCAGATGGGTTTGTTTAAAGAATAGTGCTGCATATTAAATATTCTATTGTACACAAGCAAGTGGACAGGGATTAAACTACACCATGAAAAACCTAAAGGTTGTTATATCTTCCTACAAAAGCTTTGTAGTAATCCTCCAAATAGTAAGTAGAGAAAATGTTAAATTAAAAGTAATGCATTTGCTATCTAGGAAATTGGTCCTCAAAGTGTCAGGACTAGGAGGTTAACTGTGGGCAAACAAGATATGTTCAATACAAATCATTATGTTAGGCAGATAATATTCTTTCTATATGATTGTCAATTACACTGAGAAGATCAGCCTAGCTAAGGGAAAGGACAATAGGACAAAGCAAAGTGATAGTCTACTACTTCAAAAAACTTTTCTTCACGTCAAAGACAAGGACATGTCACCTAAGCGGTACGAAAGAATAAGGACACGTTCACATTGTCCACACAATAGAGGTAGTATGAATCCAAAACATTGTCAGTCTGAGGCTGAAAGTCCGAGGCTGAAAGAATAAGGACGCGTTGTCCGCAATGCTAACACCTCACAATAGTGAAGTCACTCAAAAGGTAACACAATGTATTTTCTCTACTGATCTCTCTAAACATACTCCTTAAATAGTGATTTCAGTGTCAAAGTCTCTCTTTAGATACCCAACCAAGGCACTTAAGGCCCAACTACTATCCAATTTTATACAAAGCCCAAGTTTTAACAACTTTCCAATGTCAGTTATTGTCTAGATTCACTTAGATAGCTCGGATTCCGACTATTATTCTTAAACACTTAAGAACAAATATAAATAAAATAAGTGATATTTTCTTTGTTTGCTATTATGTTTGGTTGCTTATGGAATTGAAAAGGCCCAGAACAATATAAAGTAGTAAATAAACTAAAAATGGGTAATAATTTATTTTATTGTATAAGAGTTATTAACTTATTATACTTTAAAAATTCTTATTGGTTTCCTATTAACATGTTTCTATTAACATGTTTTGAAAGTTCTCTACTTTATATTACTCAATTGCAATGTCAAGGTGCTAGATTAAATGAAACCGTCATTTGATATTAGTTAGTAACTGTATTATTTGTTGAGATTTGATAAAATTACTCATTTGAAGTGTGTAATGAGATGTTATCCAACTTATTATAGATCACAGTTATAATAGTAGAGGTTCTTCTCTTAATTGTGATTCGCTATTTCTAACTAGATTATCATATATTTCTTGTTTCGTCATTTTCAAAGAATATTTTTTTTTAATAAATATAAAAAAGCGAAACTAATACTAAAATAAATCAGATATGTGTGAAAATGAAAACATTGAAGATAAATATATTTTGAATTAGGGATAAGACTGATAAGCTTGTTAACGAGTTGTTAGTAGGTTATTAAAAATTTGTTATCTGGGATAACATCTCTATCCGTTTGAAATATCTGATTTTTTATTAACAAAGTTCTCATTTAGATTCATGGATCCTTAGTTGAAACATACAGAAATTCAAGAAAAACCAACACACAAATATTTTCCTCTGCCGCCTGTGTATGGGAAGGCCTTGGCAAAGTATTTTGCCAAATCAAGGCTACATGTGGCAATGTTCAAATTCCAAGCTCATACAAGAAACTGGTGGCTTTGAAGGGCATTTAATATGCAACAATTCATCCCAAATAAGAAGGACCAAATGGTATATTTTATATCTATTGCCTCAAATCTCAATAGTGCCATCAATATTCTAGCTCTAGAAGTGAGTGTACCTCTTGTTTTCGTTTTAACATTAATGAATAATAACTATTTATATAATAAGTATTATAAACATTTTCTTGTTATGTAACAATAAGTAGTTATGTAATTAATTTAAGTAAATGATAAAAAATAAAAATTAATAAAATAGTGGTAAATAAAAAGCTTTTGAACATCTATATTATTATATAAATGCAAAATTAAACATGCCTATGTGATATTTAGGTAATTAAATGAACCTAATTTTTATATCTTTACTTTGCTCTTACTACTATATAAATGTAATACATATTTAAAGGATATTTACGTAATTGAATATATATAATTTCAATCAATTTCATTTATATGTCATCATATATCTCAAAAACTTATTCATCACATTTTCATAAATAATTACAACCAACATGACTTTCTATTTTTTGAGTGAACATCAGTGTCATTGTTTCACAAGTTTTTTTAAATTTAAAAACATATTGTTTCGAGAGTTTTGTTGGAACTTTCTTATCAGTTTTAATTAAAAATTCAAAACTAATTTGTAAAATATGTAGAAATTAAAGAAAAATGTAAAGACAAAAACATTAATTTAACCTAAAAATTAAAGATGTAAGTGGTAACAATTTAAATAGCGAAACAATGGTGGAATCAAACCACAAAATGTGGTTCGATTTAGTTATTTTTTAAGGAACCATTTATGTTTGTTTTAATTCATGACTTTATAAATTTTGGGCGATCTTAAATATTACATTTTAAACATGATAAGTTTATTTCAATGATTACACCCTAATTATATACTTCACTTACAAAGACAATTGTGAGTGATTCAATTATTTGGATGTTCAACTCAAAATGAAATAAAATTGAACAATTACACCAATAGAATATATTCAACTGAAAATTACAATATCTAACACAACTTACTATATTTGACACATTACTGGATTGACAAACACAAAAATATCTATCAACACGCTAGTAATAATAATTATAATAATGAAATAAGAAATGGTTTCCTCTTTTTTAATAAATAAAGTTATTTACTTTTTTATCACTTTCTCAATCAATTTAATCAAATAATCGATACTTTTTACTTTGAGTTTTAAATGGAATATCTGATATACAAAAATAAAATAAAAATAAAAATTAATAAGATATGGAGAAAAAAATCGTTTATGGTATGATGTAATGTCGGACATGGGGGTTGTACTTCATTTTCTTAAATTGATGGGTAATTCAATCTAATCCAAAAACCCTTCAAAATAATAAAAGAATGAAATTTTATCCAACCTTTTCACTCCTTTAATATGAAGTATAGAAAGATCTAATCATATCAAGCATGGAGAAAAGGTTGCGAGTAGAGATGACAACGAAAACTAAATCTGTGGATACCCGCCAGAACCGAATCAAATCCAAGTTTAACGGAGAAAACCTGATGTAATTGAGTTCGGGTTCTACCCGAGCTTAATTTTCAGGTTTGGGTTCGGGTTTGGTATAGAAAAACCCTAACCCGAACCCACCCCGAAGTAATGTAATTCAATTCAAAATTGAAATTTCTATCATGTAACCATTGTTTTTAATTTCTAATTTTACTTTACATACTATTGGATCTTCAAACATAAAAGAAATAAAATAATACAAGAGAAAATAGAAATGCTAGAGAAAAATGAAAAGAAAATAATATCATACTTTCCTTAATACATTTATAATTTTTGGGTTTTTTTCGAGTTCGGGTTACCCGAAACCCAACGGGTTCGGAGATGATATCTTTATTTTCAACCCCGTTGAGTTCGGGTTCGGGTTTTGAATTTCGGGTTTGGGTATATGCAAACCCGACCCTGACCCGCCCCGTCGTCGTTCCTAGTTGTGAGTGTCCACTTCTTTTCCTCAAAGCATCTTTTAAACGGTCGCACTACACCGCTTCTCCTCCCCATAAAAAATCAGTCAATCAACAATCAATTTTTCCACCTAAGGTAGTCTTGATTCTCTATTAATTACAAGGATACATAGGAGCAAGATGTAGAATCATGTCAATCACAAAATAAGTTTTCTGTCATTCAATAATTAAACAAAATAACCAAACAACCATTAACGTATAATATAATTAATTCTATTTGGTGAGATTTCGTTTAGTACGGACGAATGAAGTGCCAAAATGAAGTGCCAAAAAATGGACTTAAAGAGGGTTTTCTATGTTTTGATTGTAAAACATAGTAGTAACTTCAAACCAGTCATGTATTTGATGCTCAATGAAAAACCACGAAGTGACATAGTTCATCCAATGATAAATTTATTCTGAAATATAGAACTAGGACATAATCAAATTCAATAGAATACATGTCAATAAAGATTATTCATAAGAAATATAAAAGTCAACCAAACATACATGTATTTTAATATATCTATGAATGACATTCTTGTCGAATTATGATTTCCAGGATTATAAATCTATACACTAATATAAGCTGTCACTTAAGGATTAAATTGTCAAATATTTGTATGTTTTCATGAAAAAATTAAAAAAAAAAATTTAAACTAAAAGTCGCTGCAAAAGAAATTCCACCAACCATTTCATGCCTTTACTCCAGAGTATACTATAGAGAAATCAATCTCTTTCCTCCATAATTCTTATGCTGCAATTTCAGGAAGTCACTCTTAAAAAATGAAAGTCAACGTGTAAATATACTGGAAAGGGCGAGTATTGAATAGAATCACGCCAAGAAACGACAAACAAATAAGCACAAGCAGCATGAAAGTTAAAGTTCAAAGACATCAGCTACTAGGTTTAATTTTGAGTACTTTTAATCCATAGAATAGTAGCATCGTAGTATTAAAAAAACTAGATAAAAAAATATAAAAAAGAAAATAATAATAAAATCAGTCACCAACTAGCACAACAAAGTCACTAATATCCAGACTGATTAATAATTAATTAGTCAAATAAACAAAGAATAATAACATATTAGTCAAGCTATAATACATGTGGAACAGAAACACATGTGAAACAGGCGGTAGAATTGTTGTCCTATAAATTGTATCATTACAGCTTGTGATTGATTAAAAATAAATTTAAATTAAAAATTTAATAATTAAGTAGTTTTCTAATCAACTACAAACATAATGACAAATTAAGTGATAAATTTTGTTGGATAGAAGATATCCATTAGAAAAGGGTCTTCTTCTGTAGGTTGGGCATACCTCGAAGATTTAACAAGAGATTCGATTTTGACACCACATTAATTAATTTTCACACGCCAATCTCCATATGTATCCATTTGGAAGTTTAAAAAATCTTTAATTTGGTTCCGTTCGGGCCGAGATACCTAAAAATACGAATTTAATTTTCAAATCATATTATTCAACTTTCATACTTTAACTTTCATGCTGCTTGTGTCTATTTGTTTGTCGTTTTATTTAGGGTCATTATATACAATATTCAAGTCATGAAAAAGATTAACATCCTAAATATTGCAGCATAAGAATTATGGAGGAAAAAGATTGATTCCTCATAGTATATTCTAGAGTGGTTGCTTAATTTTTCGTAATCATAAAGTCTTGTTTCTTACCTGAAAAATTACAAACATGAGATATTAGTTTTTAAACCACTCAGCGTGTCAACTCCATTTGATCATGATTTTACATGTGGTAGTTGAGGGAGCCACTTTCCTATCTCTATATCTACAAATTTATTTTCGTTTTTCAAGATTAACATCCTGAATATTGCAAAAACATAAGAATTATGGAGGAAAGATTGATTCCTCAAAGTATATTCTTTCTAGAAGAGGTTGTCTAGTTTTTAAGGCTATGTTTGTGAGTTATATAAGGGAAATGGAAGAAGAAGGATCAAAGGGATAGGAAGGAGGAGGAAAGGAAGGTGAAAGGAAGGCAATTTTATCATTGTTTGGGTGTATAAAATTTAGATGGAGAGAGTAAATTAATTATAATATTAGAATATTTTTCTATTTTTCTTTAAAAATATAATTAACAATGAGAAATGAATAATAATATATAATTATATAATTTTACTAGAAATATGTAAGTATTTTGACATTTTTCTCTATAAAAATCCCAAATTTGGGGAACTATAAGAAACTATAGAAATAGACATATGAGGGGTTTTGGAGGGTTTGAGGAACCCTCCAAAATCTTTCTCTCTCCTTGATCCAACTCTCAACAAGGGGAAAACTTTCTAAAGTCATTTTTTCTCTTCACTTACCCTCCAAAATCACACTCGCAAACAAAGCCTAAGACTATATTTGTGAGTTATGAGGAAAAGAGATCAACGAGTAAGGTTGGGGAACGAAGGGAATGAAAAAGGAAGACAAATATATCTTTGGTTTGTCAGAATGAAATTAGATGGGATGAAGCTAAAGTAAAGTAATGATAATGCAATAATATTTTCTTTTATTTTTCCTATAAGAAACTAATTGACAACGGAAAATGTCTAAAAAAAATATTAGAGTAAATTACAGTGACATCCCTGAGTTTTAGTAAAATTACACATATCACCCCCTCCATTTTTTAAGTCTACACAAACTTGTTAGGTATCAGTGGTTACAATACACCTAGAAGGGGGGTTGAATAGGTGTAGC
>NC_032027.1:10425783-10477959 GCF_001865875.1 Lupinus angustifolius | reverse complement strand
GGGTTAATCAATTAAAGGATTGGTTAATCGATTAACAGTAAATAAAATGTGTATTTTTTAATACAAAACATCAAATACGTTATGCACTTAGTTAATACATGTTTAACATTTAGTTTATGCCTGGAATGCACATATACATGTATTTATGTAATGCATGAACATATTATGAATGACATATCTCATGGATGAAATGATTTAAAAGATATATGCATATGAGACATGTATTAGGTGCCCTAAGCCTTGACTCAACTTAAACTAGAATCTAGTCTAAGCCTAGTACCAAATAAAGACTTAAGCACGTTGATTTGTTGGTGATCTTCAAGCTCTTTTAGGCACAAGTTGTCCTCATCAAAACCATGACATATTAGGAGAGCTTTTCAAAGTGTTCCTCTTGACATGCACACTTTCAAAACTACTCCTAGTTATATACCTACATTATATTGACTACCTCTGTAAGAGAGATAAGTATAATTTCTTAAACAAAAAATTGTGATGAATGTAATTAAGTTAAACAAAATATTGTATATTGTGAAGACAAATTCAAATAGTATAAAAGTCAATGTCTATTCATTATTTTGGTTAGTTACAATATAATATAAGAGTAATTTAAACACATTCTTAGAATTATTGAAGTAGTTTGTAATGACCAAAAATAATAAGTAAACATGGAATTTTATACTATTTGCATATGTCTTCACAATATATCATATTTTGTTTGATTTAATTACACTTGTCATCATTTTTTGTTTAAGAAATTACACTTATCTCTTATACATGAGTCGTGAGTATAATATATGAATATAATTAGGAGTGATTTATATAGGTTTAAAAAAGGATGAGTGATTTGTTTAATTTCACTAAACAAAACATTATGATTAGAATTATAATTTAAAATGATGTTAAAGACATTTAGGTACATTGAAATGTTTGTCTCCATAAAAATCTCAATTAGGGGAACCATAAAAATGAGCATGTGGAGAGTTTTAAAGGACTCAATAAAACCTCCAAGTTTATTCTCTCTCCTTTACACAACTCTGAAACAATAAAGACCCTTTTCAAAATCATCACTTCCCTTCTCTCCAAACAAAAATCCAAACAAAACCTAAGCATTTCCCAGCATTCTTTACCTATCAAGTTTCTCCAAATTCTATTACTCTAAGGTCGTGTTTAGTTGTAATGAAAATAGAAGGAGAGAAAAGTAGAAGAATTTTTTCCCCATAATTTAGTTGGAAAGAAAACAAAGGAATGAAAGAAAAGGGGTAATGGGGTCCACTAAAAAAAATTCTTTTGAATTGTGGAGTGAAAATGGAAGAAAAAGTTATATTTGGTCTTAACTTAAATTTAATAAGACTTGTTGTATTGAACATTTTTCAATTCCTTAATTTTTCTTTCTTTCTTTAATATTATATAATTAAAAAATTATTTTTTGTTAACTTTTATTTCTTCAACTTTCATTCGACTACTAACAAAACATTGGTCCAGTTGTGTAAGGCCCTGTTAAATCCCAAGATGACCAAAAGTCAATGGCTCGATTCTTCGGAGCGACACATATTGGAAGAGACATCCACACACCTCAAATGGATTAGTTCCTTACCCTAAAGGTGAGGGAATACCTTTGGTAGTACCAAAAAAACTTTCATTCCACTCATTTTTTCTTCTTAAATCAAATATAGTGTAAATCAAATTACAACTTTATTAAAATAATTAATTTATTTCTTATATCAAATTACAACCTATATCCACCCATAAGCTATTATTGCACGTACTCGTTACATGTATTTTTTTGAGAACCTACATGTTTGATATTTTCATCATCCCTAAAATCAAATGAATAAAATAATCTGTTGTGACTCATGTTTTTGTGTTTCTCTCCATGTCATTTTCATTATTAATCACAAGTGTATTTTCTCTCTCTCGTTTCTTTCCATTTTCTATTATATCGAACAACTAAAAATTCACCACATTTTTTACTTATTTTCTACTCTTAATTTTATTTCCTTAACTTTTATTTCTTCTACTTTTCTTTCCTTAACTTTTGTTTCATAAACCAAATATAGTGTAAGTGACAATTCTTCTCAATGACCACCACATCCAATGTTTTTAACTTCTTTTACTCTAGTAATGATATGTAATCTTTACTCGTCCAATCATTTCAGTTTATTTCAAATAAATGATATAACATTTAGTGAGACTATTTTTCATTTCAATTATCATTCCTATATGAAATGTTGTTTCTTGGTATGAAAGCTTAATAGTCTTGGAAAGACAAATATTACTTTTTAATATATTTGCACTTAAATAATATGAAACCACACACACAACAAAATAATCATAATCTTCTCTGAATAGTGCAAGAAGACAATCTTTAAAGTCTGAATTTATTATCAAATAGTAAGTCTCATATATATATATATCAAGAAGAAGTACTCAATACAGATGATCCAATATATTTATTGAACATCTGAATATTAGACTAGACAAAACTCATTCTATTAAAATGTATCCCTAAACGAAAGAAGATTAGAGACCATAGACTAAAGTGGCATAGAAGATACGAAAGAAAAGCAACAATTAAAAAAGTAGAACAAAGTTTTTTCATTTAATGATCCAACACATTTATGACGATCATTTATCCTAGTTCATTTGCGGGCTCACTTGCAAACTACATCCAAGCCTCCCTTTCTGATATTGGGAGATTTTTCATCACTAATGGAAATCAATGTTTTACAAACACACTTCTAAAATACAAGACTGTCATCTTGGCCCTAGAGATCCCTAAATGGTTTGACCCTCAACCCGCTTCTAATGGATATTGAACACAACTTCTAACAGTCTGGCCCTAGCCACTCCTAACTCACTACCAAGACTCTTGTACAAGTGAATACACCACCTAACCGTTGCTAAATATTTCTTGATGATTGGTGAAATACCAATGATAGGATCTTGAATCTCATTATTCTCACACGTAATATAAAACAAGGATACAATGTTATACCTAAATCTATGTTCTCTGATCTACTGCTTTGATATACATTTTGAGAGAGTTTTAGTATGATGACCTTCCTCAACCAAATCCTTAATTCCTTTTGGGACCTTCGTTTTCTTTCTGATTGGGAGAGGTGAAAACTATTTGTCATTTGGTGTCTTGGGGACCATAATTGTTCCTTATATGTCAACTTATAGGATTCCCATTATCCCCTATAGGCCAACAGTTTGGGTATTCAGTCATTAAGTCCATATCCGTTATCAGTCTCAAAAGTCTTTTAGGTTGGCATTAATTAGATCACTTGTTTTGTAACCCCAAAATAAATAGCCAATATAATTGTATTAAATATATGATGTCCATCCTAATTAGAAATTATGAATTTCTAACAATCTCCCACTTGGACTTCAAATTTTTCATGTAACAATTATATCATATATTCTTTAGACGCGCATTCGTATGTTATTTATAGTTAGACTTCTCCTCAATACAATCTGATTCATCTCATATATCAACTATGGAACCACCGTGACCTTCATCACATTCAAACCTGACTCGACCATGATGATCACCATATTAATATACTTAATGACATAGATCAAATATGATTGAGTGACATGGAAATTTCATGCAATATGATCTCAAACATGTCTATTTCCAACTGGTCATTCTTTATTCTATAGTGAGATCAAATCCAAAGTCTTTAATTGCAACACAATAGTTACAATTCACACGTTCAAAATAGTACAATAAACCATCAACTTTATTATGCATAAAATTATATACAACGTCCAAAGTATATCATAAAACATATAGAATCCCACTGAACTAAGGTATCCTATGGAGCAGTATTCATATGAACAATATGCGCATGAAAGACTTTAGGTACCATACCCTTAGTTAGTGGATCAGTAAGCATAAAATTTGTCCCTATATGTTCTATGGAAACTTGTCTATTTTGAATACTTTCTTTAATAACCAGAAACTTGATGTAAATAAATTTTGAATTTATAGAATTCCTATTATTGTTGGAGTAAAGACCCGCAAACTTTCTATCATAATAAATTCTCAGTGGTCTCTTAGTACCATCAATCACATGTAAGCCAATGACAAAATTTCCGCAACCATATGTCATGGTCTGATGTTTCAAAACAAATCATGAACTCCACAACCTTGGTTGAAGGAGCTATGAGCGCCTGTTTAGCAGACTTCCAAGAGATAGCACCTTCAGCCAAGATAAACATATATCCAGAGGTGAAGTGTTTATTGTCTAGACACCCAAAAAATGGAGTAAGAGTGCCCAATGATCTCTAGATTCTCAGAACTCTGATAAGTGAGCATGTACTCCTTTAGTTTCTTTAAGTAAATCATAACATATTTGACTGCCTTCTAGTGATGCATTACATGATTGCTCAAATATCTTTTCAAAACTCCCACGACAAGCGCTATATCGAGACATTTAAAAACTTGAGCATACATTAGACTTCCTATTGTAGATGCAAAATGAATCTTTTGAATCTCGTATCTTTGAAGGTCATTTTTGGAGCACTGTTCAAGACTAAACTTGTCTCCCTTAGCTATAAGGGTATCCCCTAGTTTAATGTCTTTCATGTCAAGTCTATCTAGGACTTTATCTATATAGCTTTCTTGTGACAACCTTAGGATACCTTAAGAGCAATATCTTAGTATCTGAATACCTAATGCAAAAGAAGCTTCCCCAAGATCTTTCATTTCGAAATTATTTATTAGAAATCTCTTGGTCTAATGCAATAGTCTCATAGTAATGGTAGCAAGCAGTATATCATCGACATATAATACGAGGAATATAAATTTACTGTCGCTGAACCTGTGGTACACACAATCATCAACTTTATTTTCCTCCAAACCATACGATGTAACAACTTTATGAAACTTGTGATTCCATTGATGAGAAGCTTGTTTAAGGCCATAGATGGATTTTTTTAATTCGCATACCATAGACTTTGAGCCAATTGACACAATGTTTTTTGGTTACACCATATAGATCATTTCTTTAATGTCACTATTTAGAAACATTGTCTTAACATCCATCTGATATAACTCCAAATTAAAATGAGCTACTAGTGCCAATATTATTCAAAAAAAATCCTTCAAAGATACTGGAGAGAATGTTTCTTTATAATCAACGTCTTCTTTATGAATGTAGCCTTTAACATCTAAGCAAGCTTTATATCTGTCTATATTACCCTTTGAATCTCTCTTGGTTTTAAATATCCATTTGCAACCAATAGGTGTCGCACCTGCAGGTAATTTGACAAGATCCTAAACATCATTATCATGCATAGACTTCATCTCATCCTTCATGGCGTCAATCCACTTTTGAGAGTTAGAACTTTTCATGGCTTGACAGAAGTTCAATGGATCATCCCCTATTAACCTGATGTCATCCTCATGTTCTTGAAGAAATACAATATAATAATCAAGAATTCACTTCTCTTCTCTATAGTGGATCTCCTTAATGGCACTTTTACTTCTTGAGGTTGTCGAATTTGTTCTACAGGTACTTAGGGGAGAATCTTATTGCTGTCTTGTTTTGGAATATTGTCAGGAACAATATTTTAAAAATTATCTTCTATTACCGAAGTTATTCCTTGAATGGTAATAGGCACAAGAACTTGTTCACCATTAGTGACAAGTTCTTCCTCAAAGACAACATTCATTATGTTATCTTCCTTCCCAAAATCGACTTCCTCAAGAAGTCTTGCATTTTCCGTCTCAAAAAAAGTCTTGAAGTGGGATCATAAAATTTATAGTTCCGAGAGCGTTCAACATAGCCAACAAAGTAACAGTTAATTGTTCTTGATTCCAGTTTTCTTTCATGCGACCTATAATGTTGCGGCTCAGCTGGACAACCCCAAATGTGCAGGTGTTTTAAGCTTGGTCTTTTATTACTCCAAAGCTCATGTGATGTTTTGTTAACTTCTTTACTTGGCACCTTATTAAGGATATAAATTGTGGTCTTCAAAGCTCCCCCAAAGAGACTCTGGTAAGGAAGATTGACTAACCATACTTCTCACCATATCCTTAAGAGTTCGGTTTAATCGCTCAACAACACCCTATGTGCTAGGTTTGCCTAGCTTAGTGTATTGCAGAACAATTCTATATTCTCTAAGGAAAAACACAAATAGCCTTTTCACAACATTATTATTATTCTTTATTTTCTTATTCTGAAAGGTCATAGTCAAATGAACACTTTCAATCTTATCGCTCAACAATCTCTCTTTCTCTTGCACATAGTGAGATATAAGCTCATTGAGAGACCATTTGTCCTTTTGAGTGTTATAGCTCACTTTTAATTTCCCAAAGCGTGCAAGAAGCAAGATCAAAACCACCTACGCGAGCAAGTCATCACCAAACTCTAACTTCAGTGACTTGAGTTTTGATGTGAGATTAGACATCTCCATAATGTACTCCCTTATGTTCCCTTTGCCTTTATACTCCATGGAGATGAGTTTACCTAAAAGTCTATCCGTCTCCACCTTTTTAATTTTGGCAACGTATGGTTCTATTTCTTGCACTCCAACCCTCAGAAATAGAGCTCTAAAACGCATCTGGAATAGAATGTTTCATAATCATTATACACATTCGGTTGGAGTGTTCCAATTTGTCAAATTTAACCTCATCGAGGATTTCCATTGTAGAAATGGATTTCTCCACCCGAAGTTCCAGATCTAAATTCATACAACTGAGAATAATTTCTATGACTTCCTTATAGACCTTAAAGTTTGTCTCATTCAGCAATAAGATGTTCTTAATTTGAGCAGAAATATATGCAACACTAGTAAAAGAACAAAATAAATTTCAATCATTCTTGCAATTAAACTCATATTCAACTTTAATACTTAAATTCAAATGATGGTGGGGCACATCACGAGTTTCCTAACACAACATTAATATTCAGTCTTTGGAAAAAAATATTAACTTGAAAGTGTTACACTCAATGTATTAATCAAACATTGATAATCAGTCATGTCAAACAATAAGCCTTTCTTTGGACCAATTTACTATTAACATAGAAATCCATCTGATTATCACATATTTATTGCTACAAGTATGTTTGTAATTTGGGCCAAATAGTAATCTTCCTTTGGGCCGATCACTATTCGCATAAAATGCGATATACAATTGGCTTGATATTTCATATCAATCACTAATGATACTCTTCTTTGTAATGGTCAAATATTGATCATAATTCATGTCAAATAATAAACCCTTCTTTGGACTGATTTATCATTCACATATACAACTTTATAATAATCACATGTTTACCATCACATGTATGTATATATTCCAGCCAAATAATAATCTTCCTTTTGGCCGATTAGTACTCGCATGGATACATATACGCACTAGCATTTGATATTTATTATGAACAATTCACAAAAAGATGTCACTTTGGTGACTTCTTGTTTAATAGGTTCACTTAAAATGTCAAACAATTTTATTTTCTAAAAGAAAAACCATTTAGTTGTTTTTGATTCAACATAACCTTAATCCGAAACATATATTATTTATATCCACATATAAATACATATATCCATTATAGCCTATTGGTAGCATTGCATCATTCTCATCAGAAGGACTACATTTCGAATTCTAGTAATGGTCCTTTTGAGTTTTCCATAAAAAAATATTACTATTTTATACATGATTAAAATATTACCAAACAAAAACAATACTTCAATAATAGCAACCACTTAATAATGTAATCAGCTACCAACTAATACAACAAATCATAAGTGTTGCAATCATTTAAACAAACAAGTCAGATAATATATATAAAACAAGACATGTTCACATAATAGACTCATCATAAGATACCTAACACAACATCAATTTCTAGTCTATGGAAAGATAAATTATTTTGTAAGTGGTACTCTCAATGTAATGATTAAGGGTGAGCAAGACCCAGCCCGACCTGTAGACCCGTTCAAATTCTAGTAATGGTCCTTTTGAATTTTCCATAAAAAAATATTACCATTTTATACATGATTAGAAAAGGACAGACCCGACTAAGGTTCAGGTCTATGTCTGGGTCACCTGACCTATCCCTTATAGTTATACATCAAGAATAGTTGAATAAGTACCTACCAATACCTATTATGTTTAGTCCACATAACTCAAATATCTAGAAACCCACACAATATATCCACACCAGTTATCATATGATCCTTATTTCTTACCTTTTTTTCATTGTTTAACTCTCCTGAATAGTGAATGACTGCTATAACGAGAGTAAAGGACACCTCAACGCTTAAGAGTTAGTTATTTTTTTCTTTTTCATTGTTTGTTTTTCCTCTTTGAAGTTGCTTATGCTTATGTTATTGCTTCTGATTGTCAATGCCCAATAGCCTTGAACCCATGTTCTTCATCTTTTTTCCATTATTTTCAAGTCACCATCCAATCCATAATAGACCATAGTCTTTATCCTTGGTAGTTAAGTGCATATATTCTAAACTTTTACTTTCACAAAATACAAAATTTAAAACATAAGTTTCAAAATAAAAATTGTAATAATTTTGATTGTGCATGCTTCAAGATTTGAGAGAAAAGATCTATGTTTGTTATTTTGTCCTTTTCCAAACCGGACCCGTCCCTATCATGACCCGTCTTTTTTTGGACATGTCTCTCACGTGTCCCATCCTAATTAGAGACGAGTTTGAGTTCAAAAATTGACCTGATCAACATTGAGGGACATATGAGGGACATGCTCAACCCGTCCTAACCCTTCCCACGTTCACCCCTAGTAATGATGAAATATTAACGATTAGTTGTGTCAAACAATGCCTTTCTTTGGACCCACTATTATTCACATGAAAAAAACTTTACAATTGTTACTTATTTATCATCACATGTGTGTAATTACTTAGCCAAATTGTGTCTTCCTTTGGGCCGAACACACAATTCGCATAAATAATGTCATACTTATCTATGTAATCTTAATCAATTTCCACAATAGAGGTTACTTTGGCAACATATTGCATCATTAACTCAAAAATAATTAGCAGACAATAGGAAAACAAGATGAGTCCATTATAAAACAACATTATGATCTTGGAATTAAAACCTTCAGATTTGATATCTTTTATAATTAACAAACCTAATCCAATAATATAATTCAAAATCAAAAAATATATATTACATATGTATCAACACATAAAAATGGATTCAATCTTAACCAAATATAAAGTAGATCAAGAGTGAAAAGCATAAAAAGATATATGTAAATCATTAAAAACTTTAAATCAAATATGATCATGCATATCTTAAAATATATATGTAACATTATATATATACAATTTCACATAGTAACATATTTAAGTATATATAATTTTAAGCATTAACCGTAACAATTATATATATATATATATATATATATATATATATATTAACTTTAATAAGTAATTTCAGACATCACATCAACCTCAAGCTGGAAACAATTACATATGTATATATGTATATTTTAATTCACAATATATACAAGGTCATGAATTCCATATTATATATGTATAAAATAAAAACACATCTTTACTCATATATACCTTATACATATACTTTAACAAATTGCAAAATTGTAAAGTGAAAAACATCAATGTCCAATGCTAAGGCATTAGTGCACATATAATATACATATTGCATAACATAATCATCAAAGTTAATGCAATGTCCATGTACAAACTTGAATATATACTTCAACACATATTGTAAGGATTCATAATACAAATTACCCATGATTCAAATAAGCGGAAGCACATGAAAGTTATCCTTATTATTCATAAATACCCAATTTTCATAACTAAGAGCGGAAGCACAAAAATCCCCAAATTTAAAAACTAGGGTTCATATAAAACTAGGGGAGAAAATAACTTTAATGGAGAATCATAAATTCAGAACCTAAAGGTCTGATACCACTTGTTAGATATTTCTTGATGATTGGTGAAATACCAATCATAGGATCATGAATCTCATGATTCTTACACATAATATAAAACAAGGATACAAAGTCATACCTGACTCCATGTTCTCAGATCTACTCCTTTGATATACCTTTTGAGAGAGTTTTGGTATGATGACCTTCCTCAACCAAATACTTAATTTCTTTTGGGACTTTCGTTTTCTCTCTGATGAGGAGAGGTGAAAACTATTTGTGATTTGGTGTCTTGGGAAGCATAATCGTTCCTTATGTGTTAACTTAAACGGTTCCCATAATCCCATATAGGCCAACAGTTTGAGTATCCACTCATTAAGCCCATATTCTTTATCAGTTTCAGAAGTCTTTTAGGTTATCATTAATTAGATCACTTATTTTTTAACCCCCAAAGTAAATAGCCAATATAATTGTATCAAATATATGATATCCACCTTAATTAGAAATTATGAATATCTAACAACCGCAACTAGGATTTCCCAATCCAAATCTCTAACAAGGTGATACTAACACACCTAGAAAACTCAAGAAAATCGTCTACAAAATTACAAGTTACGAGCAACTAAAAATGTGCTAATATTATAATCATGAACAATAATAAAACCAACCCAAAAATCTCACAAGAGACTTAAAAGAATAATATGTGATTATGCAAGGTTTTTCAAAGATTGATTTCAAAATGATGTACAATGGATAATCCTCTATGAAACTATCCTATCTCTTTTTTTTCTTGAATCAAAGAAAATTCATACACACAACAAGTAAATTTTACGCACAAGAATTTGAAAGTTTTTTCACCAGAATTTTCAAGACTGTATCATTATGAACAAATGGAAAAAATAAGCTTTTATATGTAATTGCTTTCTGATTGATTTAATCGATTAAAACATGGCTTAATCGACTAACGACACCAATAAATCCAAAGCTTTAGCTACTGCAACTTAGATAAACGATTAAACACATTCTTACTCCATTAGGGGGTTCCCATTCTTATTTAATCGATTGACACATGTTGTAATCAATTAACTGTGTTGAAAAAACATTTTTTGATGCATGATGAACCTTCTACATTATGTGAATATGCACAATTCATGATTTTCAAAAGGATGTAGTTGTTAATGCACTAAGATCATGTTAATCATGTGTAAATGCATGAGCATGTTAATCACACATGTATGTATGCAAGCCACATTTTAAGTTGTTTCAATTTTAAGGTTAGTCGACTTCTATTCAAGGTTCACCTGGCCTAGACTCAACCCAATCAATCATCTTAACACTCTAGAAAAGTAAAAACTTAACCTAAGTCTTCTTTATTGAACTTAAGCATTGGCTTTGTTGTTTATTAAGTTGTCCTTGTCTTCAAGCTTTCCTTTTATCCCTTTCTTCATCAAAACAATGTGGTGATGCATACTTGCAATCTCAATCTCACCATTTTTGATGATGACAAACTCTTGCATGTACATTTGTTTGAATGGCTTGATGACAATCAACTAGTTTTTCAATAGTTGTGAAGGCCCTGCTCCCCCTTACTTTATTTCCCCCTCAACTCATGCATGGGGATAGTTTTTAAGGAAGCTTTACTTTTTTCTTTCTTTGCGGAAGCTATCAACCTGCAAAACTCAACCAACACAACTTTCTCCCCCTTTTGGCATGACCAAAAAGTAGTGATAAAACATAAAGAGTATAGCCAAAAGTATGGAAACGTTAAAATATTTGATGTGTTAATCGATTTAGCTGTCTACTAATCAATTAACGAGTTTATAAAATTTTGAAACAATAATCACAAGACTACACTTAATCGATTATTTATGTGTTTAATCGATTAAGCTATACGGTAATAAGCCAATTTTCGACGTATGTGTATGTTATTTGCCAAAATTTATAAAACATACTATCCACATGCATAATAACAAATTAAAGTCAGAATAATCAATGCATAGGAAAAATAACCACGATGGAGTACATAGATCATTCATAGTTAGGTACCAAGGATTGTAAAGATGTTCATAGCAAATACAACGAATAACGTATAAATTCAAGGATACATACCAAAATATAATAAGTCACAACAAAACATAACAAAACAGACACCTAACAACCAACCTAAGTAGGACACTCTAAGTAGGACACTCTAAGACGCCCTAAGCTAGACTATGCATTAGGAGGTGGCTATGCTGGTTGAGAGAAGCCAAAGGTCGAGAACATGAGTTTATAACCTCAAACTAAGTCATGTTATCTAGCTCTTGTCGGTGAAACTCCACCATGAGCCTATCTTTCATGCCCTGCATATGCTCATTCAGACGATGTTCCATGGCATCCAATTGAGCCAAACCAAAAGTAGGTCCTGTAGTTGAAGGAACCTCAACATTTTATGGTCTAAGGTTTTGCTCAGCTTGGTTAGCTTCCTCCTTCTCATCAGACAACTCCAGATCCATGGTGGTTTTGTCATCCTCCTGATACATCCAAGTAGCACCATACTTGTAGATGCTCATCTTATGAATCAGGTTATCACCAACCAAATGCTCTCTAGGGTTCATAACAATTATCTCTTCGCCAACAATATTGATACCCAGATGGTCGATAATGCAAGAGATAACAATCCCATAAGCCAACAACCAAGAGGAAGAAGAAGTGATGCCCGACATGACCTTTAGAATCTCCAAAGTCCAATTCACCGCTATGTCTTCCTTGATTGCAAACATCAATTTCAAATCATTCATCATTTGTTGTGTGTGATTCGTGTTGTGCTGGACCAAGATATAAGCAATAAAGTAGTGAAGAAGTATATTCTCCACTCTTAGTGAACCAACCTTTGTTAACTCATCTTGCACAAAGTAATTTGTACTTATACGACATGACTTGTACATTTTTGTGGAATCGTAAAAACTCTATTTCTGATCGTTGCAGTCTCGAAGAGGTGTACCATCACTATACAACCCTCAAACTGACATAAAGGAGTCAACATTCAACAAAATCAATTCCTCTTGCACCAAACTCTAATATCCATCATCCTTGTGCTGAAATTTGCATAGAACTATAGAACCTAATAGGGGTATATGCTGTCGTTTAACTCCAAAAATCTGACAACCCCTTTTACCTTTAGTTAATGAGAAAAATGGAACCCTTACTCCACCATCCACGTCATATCAGCATAACAGATGTATGTAGGCTGGCTAGCAAATTTAGCAAGCCTTTCAGCTTGAAGAGCTGTAGCATAGAAGGGATCCCTCCATGAAGGATTTTGCCAAACACCAGATGATGAACCTCCACCATCCCGATTTCTCACAGGCCTTGTTCAGCAAGGAGATCAATTAGCAGTGGTATTGACTCTTTTATGCCTTCCATCACTCATATTCATAGAAATCTAGCATGAAATAATCGATTAACAAGGAAACTAAGTTAGGGTTTGGAAAAGGGAAAAATCTAGGTTAAGAGATTTTGAGATGAAATGGAGAGTTAGAGGTTAAGAGGAAGAAAGGAAAGTTAATGGGTATGCTCTGATTTCACTTTGAGAACGAAATCTGGATTAAATTTGAGGGAAGAAGACAAAATTCAAGAGGTTTGGGTTGAAGACGAAGCTGAACATGGAACAGTACTTTAAACTGGTCTGTCACATAATTTAATCTATTAAGAATAGCTTTAATTGATTACCGACTTTAAAAAATACATAGATTAACCGATTAATGGTGAGTTAATCAATTAATAGTTTAAATTTTTTCCCTAGGTAATCGATTAAATATAGTGATTTTACAGATTTGAGTATAAATAAAAAAAGTTCAGAGAAACAAAAAGTCAAACAAGAACAAGAAACATGCACTCAAGTAAGAAATTATAAAGGCATATAACAAGATCATAAAATAAGATTATAAAGAACCTAATACAAACTAGTGTAGATATGATTCATCAAGTATGACAAGTTCTCTACACAAGACAAAGAATGAATCTCTAGGAAGGGGCTTGGTGAATATACGAGCTAGTTGTTTGGAGGTTTCTACAAATTCAATAACACAATCACCCTTATGCACATAATCTCTAAGAAAATGATGCATCATCTCTATATGTTTTGTTCTAGAATGCAAGATGGGATTCTTTGATAGGCTTATGGTGCTTGTATTATCACACTTGGTAGGAATCTTATCAAGTTTTAGATCATAGTCTAATAGTTTTTGCTTCATCCAAATTATTTGAGCACAACATCCGCCCACAATGATATACTCCACTTTGGAGGTTGACAAAGCAACACATACTTGCTTTTTACTATACTATGAAACTAGTGAACTACTGAATAGGTGGCAAGCACGACTAGCACTCTTTTGATCCAACTTGTAGCCAACAAAGTTGGAGTCAGATTATCCTATTAAAGAAAATGAGGCATACCTAGGATACAAAAGTCCCATATTTAGTGTTCCTTCTAAGTATTTCATGATGTGTTTGATTGCAAAACAATTGTGATTCTTTAGGAGAAGCTTAATATCTAGCATACATACAAACGCTAAATATGATATCAGAGCGACTTGTGTTAGGTATTAGTGGACAGAACACACCTAGAAGAGAGGTTGAATAGGTGTATCGAAGCTCAAGTTTTGCTTTTTGGGTTTTTGAAAACTTGCTGAAAAATGCCCTGTTAATCGATTAAGCACTGTTCATAATCGATTAAACACAGTAAAAATAGAATGCAGAAAATCTTGTTGAACAACTCTCTTGCACAGTAGGTTACGAGAAATCAGGCAATGATATAACAAATATTTTTACACAAAATTAAAATAGTTATAGCACAGAACCAGTATGCAAATTATCATGTCATATAATGCAATATTACAACTTGAAATGTAAAAGAGAAAGGGATGAAAAAGATTGTGCAAGGATTTTATCCTGGTTCGTTTTGCGGTCCACTAGAAAACTACATCCAGGCTTCACCTTCTAATATTGTCAGATTTTCTTCTTCACTATCGAACACAATGTATTACATATACGCTTCCAATTACAAGACTCAAACGCTCTTTTCTTGGAACCCAAAGAACTTCGTCACCCTTGGTGTGACATTTCCTAAAATCGTCTCCCAAGAAAACCTTTCTTACCGCGATTCGGTCCCAGCCAAGGTATCACTCCTTATCCCAAGACCTCCAAATCTTTGTGAAGAACACCTTACCTAACCGCAGCTAGGATTTTCCTAATCCTTGAATTACAATGCTTTGAGTTATGAATGAGTACATAATACTCGGATTTTACAATAAAGATCAAAGACTAAAACCTAAGCAAGAACTCACAAGACTTCCTAGTCTAATATGAATGTACATGCATGAGGTTTCTGAAATTATGCAATCATTAAAAACTATCTATTTTCTTTCAAAGAAACACAAGAATGATGCAATAAACATTTTCAAAGAACATGCAATATGAATATGAAACTTAAAGCCTTAGCATGATCTAATCTTTCTCCTAATGCAACATGCAATATTTTCTCCTAGATATGATAGTGACTAACTCGAAAATATGCAGAGAAAATGATGTAAAAATGTTTGGATTCTTATGCCACATATGCTGAGATTTTAGTTTAAATAGAAAATTGTCTAAAGTTCTAGTTAATCGATGAAGTACCCATTTAATCGATTAACGGATTGTTGAAAATAATTGTTTTCAGTTTTTCAATTTTATGTGGAAACTGTATTTTGTTAATCGATTAACACTATTCATAATGGATTAAACAGTGTTTGTTAATGGATTAACAGAATTCATAATCCATTAAACAATGTAAAATCAGCTTGATAATGCATGGTGAACTACCTATATGATATATGCTCATGCAATACATGATTTCCAAATATAATACTTTTAATGCATAAAATCAATGTATTCAAATGCATGATGAACCTAATTATCATATATTTCTAGATGATGTCTCACTTTAGTGGATTAATTACATTATTAAGTCTTGTGAGACTTATTCCTAGGTTTACCTAACCTAGACTCAATATCTATGGCAAACATCTTAGACTTCTAAAAATAAAATAAAGAATTATAACCTAAGTCTAATAAGTCACCACTTGAGTTCTTGACATATTGTTTGTTGAATGATCTTCAAGCTTGTCTACATGTTTGTCTTCACTAAAACATAGATCAATCTCCAATGGTGCATTTCACTTTCAACTTGAAGTTAGATACAATAAAGAGTCAATCATACCTCGATATTTAGTTACCTCTACTGCTTACCCTTATTGTCCTTGTCTAGACAACAAGATGATACCATAGGAGTTGAAGTTTCATTAAATTTTTCCATCTCATACTTTTTTAGAAGGTGCTTAAAATGTTTAGATTGATGAACAAAGATGGCATTTTTCATTCGTTTTATTTGAACCCCAAGGATTAATTTCAATTCCCCCATCATTGACATCTCAAACTCACCTTTAATAAGATCAGAAAGTTCATTGCACAAAATATCGTTAGTTGCACCAAATATTATATCATCTACATAAATTTAAACTAAGATGTCTTTTTCAGTTTTGCATATAACAAAAGTAGTGTCAACCTTTCCCCTTACAAAACCTTTTTATAAAAGAAAAGATCTAAGTCTATCATACTAAGCCACTGGAGCATGTTTCAAACCATAAAGAGCCTTTTTCAACATAAAGACAGGGTTTGGATATTTAAAATTTTCAAAACCAGGGGTTGGTCAACATTACTTCTTTTTGAATACATTCAAGAATGCACTTTTTACATCCATTTGGTAAAGTTTCAAATTCATAATTGGTCTACTTGCAAGGGTGAAGACAAACCCCATTATGGACCTTTTGTCATCCAAGTCTCCTATACAGTCCGAATCAACATAACCAACAATTGAAGGCTTACTCTGTTGGCTATCAAACATGATACCGAGACCTGTAGTCCCCTTCAAATATCTGAAACTCCATTTGACTGCTTCCCAATGCTGCTTCCCTGATTTCGACATGTACTTGCATACTTGACTAACTGTTTGTGCTAAGTCCGGTCTAGTACAAACCATAGCCTACATCAAGCAACCCACTGCACTGGCATAGGGAAAGCTTGAAGTAATTTTCCAATGGAGTGCTCACTACTTTAGCATTGCTCATATCAGATCTCTCTAAGATCTTTTCAACATAGCTTTGTTGGAAGAACCATAGTTTTCTAGCTCCTATATCCCTATGAAATCCATCCCAATAATCTTCCTAGAAGCTTCTAAATCTTTTATGTCAAACTCCTTACCTAGCATGACTTTCAGCTCATTAATATCACTCAAATGATTAGCAGCAATCAACATATCATCAACATAAAATAGTAGAAAAATAAAAGAATAAACATCAAGGCTTCTCAAAAAAATACAGCAATCATACTCACAACGCCTGTAGTCAAGCTTCAGCATATAAGTGTCAAACCATTTGTACCACTATCTGGGAGACTGCTTCAACCCATATAGAGACTTCTTCAACTTGCAAACCAAGTGACTCTGTCGAGCTGCACTAAATCCTTCTGGTTGTGTCATGTAAATTTTCTCCTCTAATTCACCATGAAGAAAGGTAGTATCCACATCCATTTGTTCTAAGTGCATACCCTTTTGCTACAAGACGAGCCTTGAAAATTTCCCCTTATTTTTCTAACTGCACGCTTGTCTGGGGGCAATGGGACAAGCTCCCAAGTTTGGTTATTGTATAAAGACACCATATCCTCCATTATGGCACCCATCCATTGTTCTTTCTCATGGTTGTTTATAGCCTCCTCAAAGCTACATGGATCTCCTGAAATGATATGGAGAGCAACTGAAGCCATATCCTCAAAGCCATATCTCTCTGGAGGTTTGATATGATATTTATCCTTGTCTTTGGCAAGTAGATACTCCTGCACTCCTGAACTCTCTACTTGAGAATCATCATGTTCTTGACGTGAACTAGTGCATGTTTCCTTGCCTTTATTCACCTTAATCATTTCATTGCTCACTGGAATCATATTTGATCCCAAAGTCTCTTCATTTGGCCTGGGCAACACTGTCAAAACTGACTGTTTCAGCATGAAATCTTTATCAAACATTGCATCTCTGCTCAACACCAACTTTCTGGAAACTGGATCCTAGAACTTAAACCCCTTTCACACCTTTGGTATATCTAATGAAGATACACCTCTTTAACCTGGGATCAAGTTTAGATTGTTCATCACTAGGTACATGTACATAAGCAGGACAACCAAATATATGCAACATATAATAATTGATTGACTTACATGTCCATACTTCCTGTGCAACTTTACTATCTAATGAAGCCTATGGTGATCTATTAATGACATAACATGCCATACTAAGTGCCTCTGCCCAAAATCTATTGGAAAGTCAAACATTTAGTCTCATACATTTGTCACTCTCCATAAGAGTTCTATTCATCCTCTCTATAACACCATTCTGCTGAGGAGTCTTCTTCACTTAAAAATGCCTCTAAATGCCATGTTCCTCATAGAATTTTTGGAACTGTGAGTCTTTACTTCATACCATTCTCTAACATTAGGTATTTGATTTTTTACCAGTCTGGTTTTCTACCTCTACCTTCCAAACCTTGAACTTGGCAAAGACTTCGGACTTATGCTTCAGAAAATATACCTAGACCTAGCGAGAAAAGTCATCAACAAAGGTAACAAAATATCTAGAGCCTCTTAGGGATGGTTTCTGAGTGGGTCCCCATACATCAATATAGACATAGTCTAGAATGCCCCGAGTCTTGTGTTGGCCAGCCTTGAAACAAACGCGTGTCTATTTCCATAAGCACACAATACTTGCACATATCTAGCTTGCATTTGCTGACTCCCCTCAACAGTCCTCTTTTGTATAGTTATGTCATGCCACACACACTAATATGACCTAAACGCATGTGCCATAATTTTGTAGCATCATGGTTTAAATCTACGGAAATCTCTTCAGCTACTCCAGCAACTCCACCCACAACTGTTCTCCCTAACAGCTTTTAAGTGTTCCCAGTAGTCCTCTTACCTTTCATCACAATTATAGCACATTTGCATACTCGAAGAGTATCACTGTCCCCATAAGCTCTAAAGATAAATCCTTTGGTCAGCAATGTCCCCAAAGAAATCAAATTCTTCTTCAAATCTGGTATGTGCCTAACCTCACATAACGTTCTCACTACACCATCAACTATCACAATTCTAATTTCTCCCATGCCAATAATTCCACATGCTTTATTATTTTCGAGATACACGAAACCAAAATTGCATGACCTGTATGTGATGAACCATTCTCTGTTTTGGCGTCATGTGGTGGGAACAACTAGTATGATTTGATGATACAGATAATATATCAACTTCACTATTGTAATCATAGTCATCTTTCTGTGCAACATTTGTAGATGTAGATACTCAATCTTTCCCCACCGGCTTGTTAGGACTCCATTCATTAGGACAATCTATTTTATAATGCCCGATCTATTTGCACTTAAAACACTCCATCGGTGCTCTACCCCTGGAATTTGGCCTTTTCCCTTTGGCGGTACCTTCTCTGCCTTGTCTCCTCCCACGCACTTGGCTCCTTTTCACATACAGACCATCACCTTGAGACCTTTTCCCTACATTCTATCTTCTTCAATTGTGGGGCAGAACTGCAGATGTGATCTCATCCTGTTTGACCGAGTCTATCCCATACGTCAATGTTGTCACCAAGTGTTCATAGGAATTTGGAAAAGAACACAGTAATATTATTGCTTTGTCCTCATCATCAACCTTTACATCAAGTTTCTACAAGTCATTGATCACTTGAATAAAATTTTTGTGATGTTGTTGTAAATCAGCACCCTCCTACATCTTCAGGCCATAAAGTCTTTGTTTCAAATGCAGCTTATTTGTTAGAGACTTGGACTTGAACCGCTTCTCTAATGTCTCACATACCTCTGTTGGTAACGTCAAATCAATAACATGATACATCACCTCAGTTGATAGACAAAGTTGTATAGTTCCCGTAAACACATCCTTAATCCTCCTTTGCCATAATTCGAAATTACCAGTTCCATCGAACTTACCCATCTCGAATTTGATACATGGGTTCAGAGTCATCTGATACCAATTATTGGAAACAAACGAGCAATCAAATAGTAAATGATTACAGAGAAAAGAGAGTAACACAAGGGATTTGATAATGAGGTTTGGCCAATTATGCCTACGTCTCCGGGAATGTTGAGAGGCTACCACTATGTATTATTAGAGAATTAGGATTTGCATTTTGCTATTCTTCTCCATGTTATATTAGGTTTACATAAAATAAATATATAGCCTTCTACCCCAACCCCTTTATATCAGCCCAAGCCCATAACATTTATAGTTATTATCTAGAGAATATGAGCCATTGCACAATAATGATACCACTTGTTGGACCTGACTACAACCGGGGAGTTCCATTGTTACCGGGGTATGGGAAGAGTGGAGAGACACAAGTGAGACACCACGTCATGAACGAAAACCTTAAGGCATTAGTTACATGGGCCTTTTTCTACTTTTAAAGTATTTCACTCCTCCCGCATATCCAAATGGGACTTCACACTTGAATAAATCCACAATCTCCCCCACAAGTGTGGGTACCACACACTTTCCGATAGACTTCCCCTTATGTCCCAACCGGATCATCGGCTCTGATACCACTTGTTGGATCAGACTACGATCAGGGTGCCTCCAACCACCAGGGATTTTCATTATTACCGGGGTATGGGAAGAGCGGAGAGCCACAAGTGAGACACCACGTCATGAACCAAAACCTTAAGACATTAGTTCCATGGGCCTTTTTCTACTTATAATCTTTTTGTCTCCTCCCCGCATATCTAATGTGGGACTTCACATTTGAATAAACCCAACACTAATAGCCTCTAATATTGCAATAGAGACATAGGTTTTACCAGAATCAATTCCTTCCTCTTGATTATAACTTTTGACTACTAATCTTGCCTTGCTTCTAATAATCAAGTCGTACTCATCTAATTTTTTTCGAAAAACCCATTTTGTGCCAATAACATGATGACCACTAGGTCTAGGCACCAAGTCCCATACATTATTACATTCAAATTGGTTAAGCTCTTATTGCATAGCTATTCCCCAACGTTCATCCTTTATTGCCTTATCTATAGTCATAGGCTCAAGTTGAGAAACAAAAGCGAAAAAGTTACAAATATTGCATAAAGAGTTATGGGATACCACTCCCCTTGAGATATCACCTATAACCTTATCGATGAGGTTGTCCTTCTTCATTTTCCAAGACTACAACATATCTAGATGATCTTGACTTGTTTCTTCATCATCTTGAACACTTTTTTAGATTCTACATCCAAAGTATATGCATCTTTAAGAGCATCTGAAACATCATCATAAAAAACATTCCTCATCTCTTTTGGATAAGACTCATCGAAATGCACATGCATTGACTCTTCAACATTCATAATATGTTTGTTATAGACTATATATGCCTTTCAATGATTAGAGTATCCTAATAATATTACCTCATCGACTTTTGAATCAAATTTACTTAATTGATCTTTACCGTTATTTAGAGTGAAGGATTTGCATCCAAAAGCATGAAGATGTGAAATATTCGGTTTTCAGGCTTTTAGAATTTCGTAGGGGATTTTCAAAAGTATAGACCTCATTAGGACTCTGTTCATTGCATCGCATGCGGTATGCACCGCATTAGCCCAAAAGTATTTAGGCCTTGCTTACGTTTAATATGGTTCTAGCCAACTCCTCAAGAACTCAATTTTTCCTTTCAACAACTCCATTGTGTTGAGGAGTTCTAGGAGCGAAATATTGATGATAAATTCCATGTTTTTGACATAATTTATCGAATTGATGGTTTTCAAACTCACCATCATGGTCACTTTGAATATATACTATTTTATGGTTGAGTTTATTTTGAAGATGTTTGACAAGATTCCTAAATGATTTGAAGGTGTCACTTTTCAAAGCAAGAAACAATGTCCAATTAATATTTGACTTCCTTGCATCTTTGGCAAGAGTCGCAAATATCGTCAGTTTTAATATTCAACATGGGTAACCCAATTATTATGTCCTTGGAAAACAATTTTCTAGATATCTCAAACAGATATGTATTATTCCCCAATGCGAAACTCGTATATCACTTTCTTTTCAAATTAGACTATTTGGGAATAGTGACGTGATATTGTCTAAATAAACCATGTAAATATTATTTATTCGATGACCTATAAACTTAATTTTATTGTCTATGCCACTATGAATTATGCAACACTTGGAATCAAAAGATACCTTGTCACCTTTATCGCAAAGTTGGAATATGCTTAACAAATTATGCTCCAATCCTTCCACATAAAGCAAGTTGTGAATTATTGTTTGTGAAGCATTTTTGATTTTGCCATCCCAACTATCTTGCCTTGGTTGTTGTTTCCATATGTGACATGACCTTTCTCATTGAGTGATAGTTCTAAGAAATTCGAGCTATCACATGTTATGTGTCTAGAACATCCACTATCCAAATACCAATGATGTCCATGCATTTTTAGGCACACCTAAAAAACAATATTACTTGCCAATTTTGGGTACCCAAGTTATGTTGGGTCTCTTATTGTTAGTAACCATGGGGCTTGTCCCTTTTGAATCCACATATATTGGCCACAAGGTACACCATGAATTCTTATATTACAAGAAATAGAAGTATGTCCATATATGCCACAATAAAAGCAAGTAAGTAATTTATGACATAACTTGTTGGTATATCCTACTTGTTTCATGTTAACCATCCTTTTCTTAGAATGCTTGTAACCTAGATCAGATTGGTTACCTATATTCCTAGAAGCAGCAAGTAGTTTGTTCAAGTTTTGACTACTACTTGTGAAGTTTGCAATTTTCTACTTTAAGCACACATTTTCATTTTCCAAAATTTTGCATTTTTCACAAGTAGATGTCTCAATTAACTTAGTAGAACAGTTGCAAGAAGCATTAGAATATATGAGGAAAAAAATTTCATTCTCTAATTTTAGTTCATCAATAAAATTATGCATTTCAATTATTTTCTTTTTATGCACGAGAATTACTCTTTTTCTATCTATATGTATTCTAGCTAAAAATTTCAATTCTTCATGCAACTCGACAAATGCATCATATAATTCATCATATGTAGGATACTTTAGGAACTAGAATTAGATTCGGAAGAATGTACCTCATTTGACTCTTCTTGTTCGCTTGAGCCACAATGATTCTTATTTTTCACCATGAGGCAAAACTTTGACGATTCCTCCTCTTTTGAGGTGCTAAAAGTTGAATCCTCTTCAGGAATGTCCCACACTATGTATGCATTCTTTTATTTGAATTCCCGAGGATTGTTCTTGTCATTTTCAACCTTTTTGAGATAATTTGGGCATTGGTATCTCATGTGGCCCATTTTACCGCATTCATGGCAAGTGTAGCGATATTTGGGATTCTTCCCTTACATGGTTGAATCTTTCGCCTCATTTTTTCTGAAACCTTTTAGTCCTCCTTTCGTCTTGAAAGACTTGCTGAATTTTCTAACTAGGAGTGACATGGTCTCGTCATCAATATATGAATTGGAATCTTCTTCAATGTATCTCTCTTCTTGACTTTTTAATGTTGTGGCCTTGAGAGATATGCTCTTTTTATTTTAGTTTGATTCTTCATGCGGAGTCAAATGCCCTAACTCCAGTTTGTGTTCTTGGAGCTTGCCAAAGAGAGTAGCTAGTGACGTCGAATCAAGATCTTTGGACTCAATGATAGTTGTCACCTTAGGTTGTCAGGCCTTGTCAAGACATCTCAATACTTTATTAGTCAATTCAACTTTATCAAAATTTTTGTCTAATGCAACTAGATGCTTAACAATGTCAGTAAATCGCTTTTGCATATCACTAAATGACTCATTTGGAAACATGTGAAATAACTCATATCCATGTGTTACATCATTCAATCTAGCATGTTTGACCTCACTAGTCCCATCATGAGTCACTTGTAAAGTGTCCCATATATCCTTACCACTACTAAATTGTGAAACCCGAAAGAAGTCGTCATATGAAAGTGCATAAGTAATTATGCTTTTCGCAATCAAATCATACTGCACTTTTCTCTTTTCCTCATGGATTAAGAGACTTTTTGCCTTTTCTTTGGTTTCACCCTCCACCAAGTATAGTTGAACATAAGGGCCATTTTCTATGGCATCCCAAATATCTATATCAATAGCCTCGATGAATATTCTCATTATGACTTTCTAGTAGGCATACCCTCGCCAGTGAAAAACGGAGGACAATTGATGGATGAGTCATCGCTACCGAAAGGGTTAGTAGAGCTCATGGTAAAAAATGTGTAGGATCAACGATCTAAGCGGTCAAGTTGGCACTGTCATACTAGATCTGATACCACTTGTTGGATAACAAGGACTTACGATCACCTAGAGGGTGGTGAATGGGTGCAGCGGATCACATTTGTCGTTAATCGATCAATGAGATATTCTGAAAATTTATCAGTTTAATTGATTATATCTATGCTTAATCGATTAAGAACAACAATGATTAATCGATTAACTGCAGGTTTAATCGACTAATTTGATTCTTGTTTTCTAGAAAAACAGTTTTCTTGCACAAAAACGTTGTAGCAATTTCAATCAATTATAGATTCAATATACTTAACGAATTTATGCCTAGATATTAACAATTCACAGCATGCAATAAACTCAGTAAGTAAAGCAATTTAATTAAACAAAATGTAAATCGACTGAAATGAAAGAGATAAGGATTAGAGATCCCTTTGTGGGTCAACTTGAAAACTATATGCAGACCTTCCTTTCTGATCTTGGGAGATTTTTCTTCATTATTGGAAATAAATGTTTTACAAACACAATTCTAAAATACAAGACTCCTTTCTTGCCCCTAGAGATCCCTGAATAGTTTGACCCACAACCCGATTCTAATAGATACTCAACACCACTTCTAATCGTCTGGCCCTATCCACTCCTAACTCACTTATGATCAATATATTAAACACTATTCATAATAGAAAGTTATGCCAAAAAATGAAAATCAATAGAAAATCTATTCACTACTTGTTTGTATCTCACAACCAACAATAAGGTGAGTGACTATTGTGCATCCAACATTCAATATGTGATAAAAGAAGTGTGAAAACAAAGTTTCATACAAAAATTCCAACCACAACTATATTAACCAGCACACATAGAATCAACAAGCACAATGGCTAAAAATGACAGCACACAGAGAACAGAACAGACAGTTTTTGATGCCAAAATAGAATGATTATTCTAAGACACTACACTAGACTATACTAAACTAGTAACTAAACTAAAAACCTTTGACAAGAACCGAAAATCCCTGGCAGCGGCGCCAAATTTGGTCTAGGCCGTACCCGATGCAAATAATATAATAATTAAACTATAGTACTAGGAAATGACTCCTAGGTCATTTCCCAAGGATTATCTTTCAAACAAAGATTCAAACACCTTATACTCACACATAGGGGGATTTTGTTGTTGAATGGTAAGAACATACAGCAATGCAGAAGCAGTAAATAAGTAATGTAATAAAACGGCTAAATCCATCAAGTTCGTTTGTTCACAACTCAATCCTCAATTTCAAAAGATTAATTTCAGATTGTAATCATTATCATCCTAATTTGTACAATTTCATAACCTAAGCCTTTAACAAAGTGGAATCAGTATAAACATGGAACATTAACAAATTCACACAAACTACATTGCACTTGTCCAATTCCATTGATTGCTATGTATGTCTAGATATTCTGATTGTGCTACATTGGAACAATGTATAGTTTAAGTGTTGGGGAGACCATTTTAGGTCGTAGATTTATGTTGATGCGTGATTTTCTTTGATTTTTAGGTTTTGCTAAGGTTTGGGCATTTTCTCTCATACTTTCTTTCACTTAAGTCATGATATCTTGTGGTGTGAAACCATGCATTTCTATATGTCAAGTTGCTTTGAGAATTGAGAGGCTGAAACAATTGTGATAAACTTATCCCTTGTGAGAATTTGAGCCTTAATTGTGGTTGGATTGCTGAATGCCATCTAATATTCTTTCATGTGTGATTGCTTTCTTGATTACTTACACTCTAGAACTTGACTTGTTTCTTGTTGATACTTGATATTCACATATACATAATGAAGTGATTTAGGTATTTCTTTTGAATAAGCCACTTATCCATATAAGTCTACCTCGAATGAAATTATCCTTTGATAGCCCCTTTGAGCCTTTTTACCCATTTCCTTGTTATTTAGCTCATTACAAACTTATAAGTGAAAAATCATGATTGTCCTAACCTTAGGGAATTTTGGAGCTTTGGAATTGTTTTGGAATGGGTATTAAGTAAGAAAGGGTGCATTGTTCTTCAATTCTTGTGGATTCTTGGTTATATCTTAATGGTTGATAATACAATTATATAAATAAGTGTTCGAAAAAAAACAAAAAAGCAAAAAGAAAACAACAAAATAGAGAAACAAAAGTGAATAAAAGTCGAATGAGGCAAAAAGGATTGGAATTAGAGGTTTTAGTTCTTATTCTTATTTTGGGGTTGATTTTTACTTACCTTTTACTTATTCCCCATTGCTCCTCTATCCCATTTGGCTTTAGCTACATATCCCATATTTATCCCACTTGTCCTTGGCCCATTACAACCTTGAAAAGTCATTTTGATCTTTATGTGTATGTGCTTATAATGTTGATGTTACAAGCATATGGTTGTGTTGGTTTTCATTATGTGTCTTTAAGTGTAAACACTTACAAGCTAAGGCACATGAGTGTAAATACTTTATAGAGCATATCTTGTGAGTTTCTATCATTGTTGTGACTCACTTCTTGGTTTGAGTGGTTTCTTTGCATACTTGAATTCATTGGATGATGTTCATGGATATCTTGATTAGATTATTTCAAACTTGTGTGTATGATTTTGCCCACTTCTTTGCATTTCCTAGATTTCATTGTAAAGTGTGTGATTGATGAGTGTAAAATTATGCTACATTTTCATTGCATTTTAACTTTCATTTTAGGACATAATTAGAACTTTAAGATTGTTTTTAGCTCTTATTTCTCTTTGTTCGGGTTGAGCGGGTATTTTTGGCTATGTTGTGCAGCTGGAATAGATTGATGCCAAAAAGAGTAGACATTGGGGGAAAGAAGATGAAATTCGATATTGAGGTTATGCGAAGACCAATTGAAGGGCCAAAAGAAGTCACCTTGGAGTCTGGATCAAATAGAATCAACTTGAAGTGAAGGCGCCACATACACCCATGGCTAGGGGTGTTTGAGGTCCATTTGGGTTGATTTTTAGGCAAAAAATGATCTGATCCAAACACGTAATTGACATGCGGTCTGAATTGGTCTGGTCTGTTTATATTAAGATGTCCGATCCAATCTGATCCAAATATAATATGCGGTTTCGGTTCGGTTTGGATCGGTTTTTTTATAAAATATTAAAATTGCACTTATATTCAAAACTCATAAAAATGACTAAATATTAAGCATAAAACAACAATAAAAATAGTGCTCAACAACATTGAAACAACATTAAAATGTATGCAACAATAGTATAAGTAAACAAAATCATAAAATCGTAATAAACAGTAAAACAATAATAATAAAAGTAAAAAATAGTAACAACAACAACAACAATATATCAATAATAACAAGACAACAAAATAACAAGATATCAATAACAATAATATGAGCACCTGTAACGTAATTTTAACAGTTACAATGTTTTACCGATGATTAATAATAATAATACTTTCACGACAATAAAATTGATAATAAAGCACCTAGTCAGAATAACACTTGAATCCTCTTCAATTAGTTGTGAGATTGGTTTAAGTTCTAAAAAAATGTATCAAATATAATCAATATGATTTCAAACATAGCAACATATATATAAGTGTTTGTTATAGAATATAACAAATAAAATATAGGTACAATTTTGGAGTTGAGACTTAAGATTAAGTTTGGAAAACACTTAAAATTATTACACACTTAAACTTTACATACTATTTCGGTCCGATCTGGATCCAAGAGGTGACACCAAAATCCGGACTAGACCCATCAGTCTTTAAAAAATAAGTCCAACACGATCCAAATGCATTCGGTTTTTGCGGTTTCGGTCTATTTTGGATCAGTTTTCGGTTTTATTGTTGGACCGGTCTGGACTTGAACACCCTACCCATGGCCGTGGATGACATATTCTATTCCTATATTTAGAATTGTTTTGTTGGGCTTAGCCCAATAGTTTGTAATTAGGATAAATAAGGATTCCCCCTCAAGGATGACACACTTTACACTTTATATTACAATTCTCTAATTTAGAATTTGGTATTTTCTTCTCCATCATGAGTGAGTAATTCCCTTTGTTTCTAAGATTGGATCTATGCGCTTTTACATTCAATAAACACTTGTTCTTACTTCTATTTCATTGAATGTTGTGATATGAATTATTAAACTGAGTTTTATTCGTGTGAGTTGTCTGGCCAAAAAATTAAACCTCTTAGATACATTGGGTAAGGACTGAGAGGTTAACCCAACTATCTAACCATTCAGTTATTCAAACTAGAATCCTAATTCATGAGAGTATTATTAGGATTCTCATGGGTTTCTTGAATTCACCTTTGTTTTCTATGAAGCGATTCAATAGAAAGATCTAAGTAAAGGATTTGATTGATAACCGTACCACGAGAATAGGTGCAACTTCAATTGAGTACACGTGTCGGAGCTCGTCCTCCAACTTAAATTCACTTTTAATTCATCTTTGAGTTAAGTATAAATTAATTGTTATAACTATAGGAATTTTCCAGTCCTCGCGTGATCGATATTTTATTACTTGACGACATAATCGTGCACTTGTGATTTTCCCTATCAAGTTTTTGGCGCATCTGCTAGAGACAATGTCAAAATTTCGTTAATTCTCAATTAATTCATTACTTTACTTTAGTATATTACACATTTTCCTTTTCCTTGGTACCTCTGCAGGTTTCTCATTTGGTTTATGCAAAGTTCAAATTACTACTCAGACCCATAAAGGACTTTTTGTAGAAGAAGAAGGCAACAAAGAGAAAGATCAAGAGAAAGACGTGCACATTTACAAACAATGTCTAAACGAGATGAAAAACCACTTTGCGACTACGCAGCCCCTAATGCTCGTAGTTCACGTCCTGGATTGATTCGCCCATCTATTGAGACATAAAACTTTTCTTTGCCATATGATTTGATCCAAATGGTGATGCAAAACCAATTTGGAGGAGGAGCTCATGAAGATCTGAATGCCCATATTGATCAGTTCTTGGAATTTTGTGAGACTATAAAGATCTATGGGGCTTCTAAAGATGTCATTCGTCTCCACATATTTCCATATTCCCTTAGAGATAGAGCTAAAACATGGTTGAGGAATCAAAATGCTGAAATTCAAGCAACATGGCGAACTTTGGAAGAGGTTTTTCTCAATAAATACTTTCCTCCTTCCAAAACTGTGCATTATAGGCATCTCATCCAAAACTTCAGTCAAAAGGATGGGGAGTCAATTGCTGAGGCCTGGGAAATTTTAAATGAGCTAAATGAAGCTTACTCTCATCATGGTATACCACCATGGATGCTAGTTCAGAACTTCTACATTGAGCTAGATTTTCCATCACAACAATTGTTGGACTCTTTAGTAGGCGGTGCCTTTATGTGAAAATGAATTGATGTTGCTTCAAATATCATAAAGAACATGGTTTCTAATCATCACCAATGAGTGAATGAGAGGAGATATCATTGAAGGAGAAACTCTGATGCACAATATTCAGAAATTCAAATGGAAAACATAATTTCCACACCGGAGAACCTTTCTCAAAGGTTTGGAAAGCTAGAAAAAATCATGTTGATGTTATTGGGTCTATAATTGCAGCATGTGAGGGATGTGGAGCAAAAGGGCATGACTAGTCTGAATGCAAACAATTCACTAAACCTGTACATGGAGCTTGGGCCAATGAACAACCTGAATCATGCAATTACTATGAATACAAGGAGAGGAACGAACAATAATTCAACCCACCATACAGGCAGAAATATCTCAACCTTTCCTGGAGGAGCAACAACACTCTAATCATCAACATCAGGATGAGCAATGTAATAGGAAACCTACAACATGGTTTCCACAGGTATAATCTTCTCCTATTGATCTCACTCTTATAACAATAATGGAAGGTGAGGAAACATTACTTGCTAACCTTAATAAATTTCAAGAGGATCAAACTACAATTAATAAAAATGTTTCAAATTTGTTAAATGATTTGAATTCTAAGTCAGAAAACCTGACCATCCATGGAAAATGTTAGAAACACAAATTTCCCAACAAGCTAGCAACTTTAATAGGCAAACAGGGATGTTTCTAGGACAGCCGGAGAAAATTCCAAATAATGAACATTGTAAGGCTATCTAATTATGGAGTGGGAAGGAACTCGAGGATTTTCCACAAACTGAGAATGATATGCAAGTGGAAGAGAAACATACTGAAACACAACTCTCTGAAGAGGAACAAAATTCTGAAAATATGGCTAAGTATGTAGCTCCACCACCATATGTGCCACCAATTCCATTTCCCCAGATATTTGAAAAGGCGAAGTTAGAAAAGAAATATGGGAAATTTTTAGATATCCTTAAGAAATTATATATTGAACTGCCCTTCACTAAGGCACTGCAAGAGATGTCTGCATACATGAAATTTCTTAAGGATATTCTATTTAAAAAGAGAAGACTAGAGGATTATGAATAATTGATTTAACTGAGGAGTGCAATGCCTTAATTCAAAATAAATTGCCTCCAAAACTAAAAGATCATGGTAGTTTCTCTATCCCTTGCTTAATTGGTAATGCTAATTTTGACCGTACTTTATGTGACTTAAGAGCAAGTGTGAACCTCATGCCCTTATCCATATGTAAAAAATTGGGTGTGGATGAACTAAAACCTAGTACTATATTACTTCAATTAGCGGATAGGTCGGTCAAATTCCCTATAGGTTGACCATTTTCCGCTAGTATTACAAAATCTGGGAAATTTTTCATTCCAACAGATTTTGTAATACTAGAGAGGAAAGAAGATGCACAAATTCCAATCATACTAGGTTGACCATTTTCCGCTACCTCTGGTGCTATAATTGATATTAAAAATGAAAAACTTTCCCTGAGCATAGGAGATGAAAAGGTTGAATTTGATATTGCTAAATCTATTAAATACCTTTCTCTTGAGGACTCATGTTGCAGGGTTGATATGCTGAACCAAGTAGTGAAAGAGGAAGTGCATAAAGTGAAATATGAAAATCTCTTGGAGAAAAGCATGCTAGAAGGTGACACTTCAAATTTTGATGAGGATGTGACTGAGGATAACGATTCTATAAATGCAATCTCAACACTCCCCTGCAACTCGCATGAGGAGAGCTTGAGGATCATACCTAAATATGATAATTGGGAGAAAGGGAAAGCACCTAAAACGAAAGTAAAAAAACTCACTTCACCTTTGGGTATGAGTTCATGGAATCCTGCATGATGTGCAAGGATCAACCATCAAGCTAATGACGTTAAAAGAGCGCTTCACAGGTGGCAACCCATGCTAGAGGTACATTTTTTAAATCATTAATTTTAGTGTTTTAGTGTTCGCTTTAGTGTATCCCTGAGTTCGGGGCCTTTGTAAGGGGATGTATATAGTGTCGGCAACAAAAAAAATCATAAACTCTAAAAAATAAAAAAAAATAAAAATTACATAGAAAAATGCTAACACAACAATGCCTATTAGATGCCTTATTCAAATAGGATATTTGCACCTAGTCCATCTAGGACATATGGGTCATTTGAGACATTTTTCTCTTTTTTTGTAGCTACTTCTACTACACCCAATAAAGCCAATCACTTGTAATTGACACATGAGTTAAGGACACTTCCTACCTCATCTGTGAGTTTTCTTTTTCTTTCTCTTATTGTTTAGATATTTACATTAGGGACAATGTAAATTTCTAAGCTTGAGGGAATTTTGCATTTAGATAGTTCATTCATGTCATGTATACCATATATTTTTAAGTTTTTTTAGGTTGAATATTTATATTATCATGCATTATCATATGTTTCATATATATTCTATCCCCTGCTTTGTTTTATATGTTGTCTATCTGCTTTAAATGAAAAAGTATGCATGAATGATCATTGTTGATCTCTAACCCCATTGAAGAAAAAACTTTTGATAAAATAATAACATAAAAGACATTAGATTTGACAATTTCAAATTAAATTTAGTTAAATGAAGGACTTTGTTCCATAACTTTTGATAAATGAACCAAATGTGAGAAGCTTGTGCCAAACACAATCAGGGATCCGATTTGAATTAACAACTACATGAAAATCCTCTTTCTTTCATGAGTACATAATTTTCTATGATTGTATATTCTAGAGCTTGATTTGTGATCATTTTAAGATTGAAGTCAGTTTCTATACATTAAAATGATAGAGGCAATTAGGACTTTTTCTTTTGACCTTCAACCGCTTGCTATAAACATTGAAAACTCATTAGTTGTCCACTTTTGACTTGAAACTTTAATGATTTTCCATAGCTACTCAAATGAGGGTTTGGGGTAATTTGTGATGTTTGGTTGAAGCACTGGGAAAGGTAACAAAACCATGTCTAGTGAAAGAAATCATAAAATGTGAAAAGGAAAAAAATCATCCTTTCTCTTTTAGAAAAAATAGTAATAATGAATAAAAATAAATAAAAAAGTAATACCAAGTATACTAAAGGAGAAATAATTGAAAAAGTATATTATAAAAAGAAGGTTGATCGAAAAATGATCATATGATGAAGTAAGGCCTATTATGAGAATCTCAATGCTTCAATCAAATGTCTAAAAAGTTTAAGTCTTTTGGGAAACATTTGTAAGCCTTTTGAAGTATCATTTCTATGTTTATCCCACCTTAAATTATTCACCTTGACCCCATTACAATCATTTAAAGACCTTTTGACTTTTGCATGCATTCAAATACAGTCAATGGAGATTTGGTCTATAATTAAATCTATGGCAATTTACTTTCATGAAAATTTGAGCGAAATACTATGGCCTTTAAACACATGAGAGTGATGAGAGAAGAGTGACCCTAATTCATGCAGTTGTTATGACTCAAGGACTTAGCTCGAATTAAATTTGTTTATGATTGTCTTCTCTTGATGTTTGGATTGTTTCAAAACTAACATGACATTGCTTGTTAGTTTGGGTCATGATTTCTATATCATCATTCATACATGATTGTGGAAGTTAGACATAATAATTGTTTGAGGATTTGCATTTCCTATATTTAACTGTGAAGTGTGTGATCTTCTTAGATGTTGCATTTCCTAGTTTTGGTTATTTTCTTACATGACTCACTTTGATGCATATTGGTTAGCATGGCTTTATTTATTGATTTTGCCCAAGAGTGCAAAAGGTTATGTGTGGGGGTATTTGATGAGCAATATATTACGCACTATTCATAACCTTATTTTACCATGATTGATGATTCTTGGTGCCTAATTGACCTTATTTGACAGGGTTTGGTGTTTTAGACTTTATTAGATTATTATTCCTAAAATGAGTTAATTTAGGATTATTTAGCCTCATTAAATCTATTATCATTTTCAAATCATAATTGGCATCAAGGGCATTTTCGGCATTACAAAAGTGGAGGATATATGATGAAGTGAACATTGTATTTTAGGATTTTTTAATTGTAATTTAGTTTTGGACCCATTGTTTAGGGCCCATAACCTAAACCTTTGAAAATAATTCACATTTTCATTTTACCCCCTTTTGCTCTGCTAGAGTTTCATTATTCCCATTCATTTTCAGTTTGCTTCTTTCACTTTATGGAAGGCTAAACTTCTAGACTAAATTCTTTTTGGAATGTACCACAACTCTTGAGGTTTGGTTATTAATGCATTTTCAGTTTCTTTATTATTGATTTACCTATCATATTTCTGAATGTGGTTTGCTTAATCCCATTGTTTAGAAACAGGTTTTGTGAGTTTATCTTTGCTTAGTTTGTGTTAATTTGTTAATGTTCCATGCTTATGCTGATTTCACCTAGTTAAAGGTTTAGGTTATGAAACTATGCAAACTAGGAAGATAATGATTAGAATCTTAAATTGATCTTTTAAAACCGAGGATTGAGTTATGAACAAATGAATTAAAGGGATTTAGCCGTTGTATTACACTACTTATTTACTGTTTCTGCATTGCTGTATGTTCATACCATTCAACAACAAAACCCTCCTATGTGTACGAGTATATGGTGTTTGAATCTTTGCCTGAAAGATAATCCTTGGGAAATGACCTAAGAGTCATGTCCTAGTACTACAATTCAATTGTTATATTATTTTCATCGAGTATAGCCTCGATCACTCACTACCAAGACTCTTATACAAGTGAATACACCACCTAACTGCAGCTATGATTTCCCAATCCAATTCTCTGACAATGTGATACTAACATACCTAGAGAACTCAAGAAAACCATCTACAAAATTATAAGTTATGTGCACATAAAAATGTGCTAATCTTATAATTAAGAACAATACTAAAACCTGCCCATAAATCTCACAAAAGATTTAGAAGAATAATGTACGATTATGTAAGGTTATTCAAATATTAATTGACAATGATACGCAATGGATAATCATATATGAAACTATCATATCTCATTTTTCTTGAACAAAAGAAACCTCATTCACACAACAAGTAATTTTTTTCTCAAGAATTTGAAAGTTTTTTCACCAGAACTTTCAAGACTAGATCATTATGAACAAATGGGAAAAATAAGCTTTTATATGTAACTGCTTTCCGATTGATTTAATCAATTAAAGCATGACTTAATCGATTAAAGATGCCAATAAATCCAAAGATTTAGATACTGTAACTCAGATAATCGATTAATCACATTCTTAATCGATTAATGAGTTCTCATTCTTATTTAATCGATTAACACATGTTGTAATCAGTCAAATGTATTGAAAAAACATTTCTTTCATGCATGATGAACCTTGTACATGATGTGAATATGCATGATTCATGATTTTTGAAACATGTAAGTTATAAATGCACTAAGATCATGTTAATCATGTGTAAGTCCATGAGCATGTTAATCATGTATGTATATATGCAAGCCTCATTTTAAGTTTATTCAATTTTAAGGTTGTAAGACTTCCGTTCAATGTTCACCTAGCCTAGACTCTGCCCAACCAATCATCTTAAGACTCTAGAAAAGTAAAAACTTAACCTAAGTCTTCTTGATTGAACTTGAGTCTTGGCTTTGTTATTTGTTAAGTTGTCATTGTCTTCAAGCTTGCCTTTTATCCTTGTCTACATCAAAACAATGTGATGATGCATACTTGCATTCTCAATTTCCGTTATCATAAAGTTGCTAATACTTAGGAGATTATATTCTAAACCTTCAACATAAAGAAATTTTTCAATTAGGTGTTAGAAGCATTAATAAGTATACCGACTATATGTATTTTACGTTTTTGTTGTCTCCATATGTAACTTGTCCTTTTTCTTTAAGAGACAATTCAACGAACTTACCTTTGTCGTCGGTTATATCCTTGAGCACCCACCATCAAGATACTAATAAGCTTAGTGAGTCTTGAAGCACACCTACAAATTAAGATTAATTTGAGGATTTAGGTACCCAAGTTGTCTTGGATTATTTTGTATTAGCATTAGGATCTTGCACTTTTACAATTCAAATATAGTTATTATCTTGAACATCATATTTAAAAATATTACAAATATAAGATGTGTGTCCATAAGTACCACAATAGAAACAAGTAGGTAATAAATTATGAGAATTATTGGAATGCACCACTAGTTTTGTATATGGCAACCTTTTGTGGTTATGAGTGTTATATCCTAAACTGGATCTATTTTGAACACTCTTTTGGTTTTCAATCACAGTATTCAAATCTTTTTTTCCATTGTGAAAATTGCAAGAGATTTCTTTAAATCATTATTTTCCTTTTCTAAATGCTTGCACTTTTCACAAATAGGATCATTAACCTTTTTCGGAGACACATTCACATGTAGAGTTTCCATATATAAGACCTAAGGTTTTATTTTGAAGATTTAACTCATCTATCTTAGCTTGAAGTTTACTTAACTTCTTCTCATGCATCAAAAGTAAAAAAAAAATCTATAAACAAGTATTTTAGCAAGTTTCTTTATTTCTTCATGCATTTCAACAAATGCATCAAAAAGTTGATCATAAGAAGGAAAACTATCAGATTCACTATCACTAACCTCATTGCCATTATATTTGCATTCACATTAAGTCATCATCCATTGCTTTACACTTTCTTCATCATCCGATTCACTTGAGCAATTTTCTTCTCCATCACTCTATACTATGAAAGCTCTTTTACCTCACTTTTTATTTTCCTTTTTAGGCTTCTTATCATTATTCATAACATGTCATATTTCCTAGAGAAGTATTGTTGTTCCTTATAATTGAATCCTTTTTATCTTGACATTGGAATTTATTAGAGTCACATTTCTTCTTTGCAATTTTCCAAATTTTATCTCAAGTAGTCTCATATTATCTTCATCAATTTTGGATGAATCAAACTCTCTGCCTCATGTTGCTCATCCACTTCTTCTACTTGGTGTAGTGACGGTTAGAGCAATTCCTTTCTTGCGATCAGTTTCCTCATGTAGTACGATATGTCCAAGTTTCATTTCATATTCATTTAGCTTACCGAACAATGTGAGATATAGTTGAGAGGTCCTTTGCTTCCATAGTTGTAGTCACATTAGTTGCCAAGTCCTATCAAAGCATCTTAATACTTTGTTTGTTAACTTATCATTTTAAGAACTTTACCTAAACTAGTGAGATATTTACAAATATGAGAGAAATGTTTTTGTACATCACTAATATTTTCATTTGGTAACATACGAAACAATTTATTTTCATGCACTAGTGTATTTATTCTAGCACTCTTTGCTTCACTAGTACTCTCATGGTTATATTGAAAATATCCTACATATTCTTAGCACTAACAAATTTGGAAACTTTAAAGAACTCGTGATAACACAATGCAGATATAATAATGTTCGTAGCCTTAAGATTGTTTTGAACTTTCTTTTTAACATCGTTCATCCATAGATATTTGAGTTTATCAACCGCTTCACTATTTACCATGTGCTTTGGCGTATGTAGTCCCTCATTTCATTGTGAATTGAGAAATACAAGATTTTCGTATTTATACAAGTGGAGGAAAAGGAAAATAAGAAGTCACAAGCTAACTAACTAACTATCCAGCCAACTAACTTCCAAAAAATAAAAATGACACAGCCTAAAGCTCTAACCTTCATGATCTACTTCCGTTTTGGAAGGAAGATTGCAAGCACGGCTTACTTTGATTTAACTAATAACCCCTTCTCATTCTCATGTTATTTTCGTTGGAACAAATGAATGGTTTATGCATTTAGCTTGTTAAAGGTAAAAATATGATTGTGACACAATAATAATAGTAATTCTTTTAGGCTTTTTTGGGAATTAGGAGGGAAAGGGAATGAGAGAAATCAAATGGTTAGGAAGGGGGAGGAAGGGAAGGGAAAATGAAGGAAATCCTCTCCCTTGTTTGGGATTATAAAATTTAGATGAAGGAGGGTAAACTAATAATAATGTAAGAATATTTTTTTATTTTTCATTAAAAATGTAATTAACAATGAGAAATGGACAATAGTATGTAATTATATATTATTACTAAACATATTTAGTTATTTTGACATTTTATCTCCAAAAATCCCCAAATTGGGGGAACTTTAAAAATAGACATATGGAGGATTTTGGAGGGTTCCAACTCCCAAACAAATGCAAGACTTTCCAAAGTCATTCCTTTCGTTCCCTTCCCCTCCAAAACCACACTCCCAAACAAGGCCTTAAGGTTAGTTTGGGAGTTGGATTTTGGAGGGGAAGGAAGGGAAAGGGAAGACTTTGGAGTCATCTCACAAATGTATTTTATGCCTCATAAGTCTTCCATTTCCCTTCCTTCCCCTCCAAAGTCCAACTCCCAGAGAAAAATGTATGCATTAGTAAAATAAGAGTTTGTTGAACTGTCAATGTCTCATCCATTATTTATATTTAGTTATTATTGACTCTTAAATAAAAATAATATAAATAAATGGTAGATTACATATTCATTATGTATAAATATATACATTGACAATACATAAATATTACACTCATTTCTTTAACCAATGGGCATAACCATATCTACTCTGTAAAAATGTATATACTTAGATAATGATTTATCTTATATGCTTTCTAATGTATCATGTTTGTCTTTATGGTAATTTTTCTAAATATTTTATATATGATAATAAAAAGAAGAAGAAAAAATGGAGATGGTATTTTTTTTCTATTAGTTATAGTCATGTTAACTTAACATGATGCTAAAAAGGAGAAGTGTATCCAAAGAAAAAAAAATTAGGCACTTAGTGCTTGTTTAGTATAAATGAAAATTTGTAGTTTTTGTTCTTTTTAGGGAAAAATTTACAAAATCTCCTTAAATTTTATGTTTTTTGTAATCACAAATTATTTTTTCTTCCTAATTACTCCTTAAACGTTAACTATTGGTAAAAATAGTCCATACATATAATTTTAAATTAGTAACAATGAAAAATTCTCACAAGTGCTTTTATTTTAAATTTTGAATGTCATATCATTATTATTTAATTTTAATTTTTTATATAACAATATTAGTCTATTGTCCCCTTTTAATTCTAAAATTTACTAATCTTCTTCTTCATCAATTTTTATTTTGGTGATGATTTTTCTGGTCATCAACACTGAATAACATGTATTGTTGTAGTGATAGATTTATTGTTACTATTGTGAGTTTCATGATAGTGATTTCCTTGATGGCCTATTAATAATTTAAAATTATTTTATACGAGGACCAATTTCATAAACAAATAAAGTTTAAGGGGCAATTAAGCAGAAAAAATAATTCATCGTATCTATTTGCAAAAAACATAAAGTTCATGGAGGTTTGATGCACTTTTTCCTTTTCTTAAATAAATTTAAAGTTGCAATACACATATGTATGTTCTTTATGGAAAAAAGCCAAATATTGAAGTTTCTCCTCCATAGGTTTTTTTTATTTAAAGTTGACTTATTTTTCTATTGAAATGTCAATTTCTACTTTACACATAATTTCAAAGTTATCTTTCTTCTCATTTATTCATTGACCAAACTTCATATTAAAAATGTGTGCAATGTTTTTTAAATATCGATATTGATTTTTATATTTTCTTTTATTTTAATTTTTTAGTCTTTGTCATATCCCTAAAGATTATAAAGAAAAAAGACACCTTCAGTGTGATTAGTGCTTATGCACTCGAGGTAGGTCTAGATGATTACAAATATAAAGTTTTGGTAGGACTTAGAAGGTGTGGTCCAAACAATACAAGAAAAGATTTTCCTTGGAGAAGATCTTAATGAGCATGTAGGAAGGGATACTAAGGATATAAAGGTGTTCATGGTGGATATGGAATAGGAGAATCAAATATGAAAGGTCAGACTATTCTAGATTTCTCTTCAACTTTTGATTTTACAATAGCCAATGTGTGTTTTAAGAAGCGGATTGAGTACCTTATCGCATATAATATTAGAGTTGCAAGTTCTCAAATTGATGTCTTTCTAATAAGGAAATCAAGTAGAAAGGTTTACTTAAACTACAAAGTCATACCTGGAGAAAAGATTTATAATGCATGCTCTTTGCGGATGGTATTATCTTAGTGGGAGACAACATAGAGGAATTAAATTGGAAGTTAGAATTGTGGAAACAATCTTTAGAAGCACATGGATTATGTATAAGTTCAAGTAAGACGAAGTATATGAAGTGTAAGTTTAGAAAGAAGTTAAGAAACTCTACTATAATGGTAAACATTGGGGATAATATCATACCTTAAGTCACCGGATTTAAGTATCTTAGGTTAATCGTACAAGGCAATGGGAAAATTGATGAAGATGTAAACCATAGAATTCAAGCAAATTGGATGAAATGACCAAGTGTTTCAGGAGTCGTCTGTGATAAAAATGTATCACTCAACCTTAAGGGGAAGTTTTATTGCACGCCTATAAGACCTGTAATGTTATAAGAGATTAAATGTCGGACGATAAAATATCAACAAGAGAGTAAACTCCATGTAGTAGAGATTAAAATGTTATGTAGATGAGTAGGCACATTAGAAAAGATAGGTAGAATCACGCCTTAGGTGGTTTAGATATGTGTAGAGGAGACCAATAAAAGTCTCGTAAGGAGAGTAGATCAAATGGAAGCTAGTCTAATTCCTAGAGGAAGAGAGAGACCATAAAACTATAGGGGAAATAATAAGGAAAGACTTAAGTTTAATGTTTTGTCATTAAGCATAACTTATTATAGAGCATTTAACATTGTTCGATCCACATAGCTGACCTGACATCTATTGCATTAATAAAAACAGGGAAAATTGAACTTTTATCATTAACTCGGTTGTTTAAAAGTCTTATGCATATAACTTTTAACATTGAATTGGGTAAAACAAAATACTAAATCATTGAATTCCCACGGTTGTCTACTGTCCCACCTCACACTTGCGTAATCTAACTAAAGACATAGTTAATTTTTATCATCAGTTTTATTTATTTTACATTTAAATTTTTATAGAAGATCTAGATATCATTACGTCATATTATTATGTATGAACACAGTTAAGACCGACCAATAAAAAACCATAGGTCAAAAGTCTAGCTGACCAATCTGCAGAATAAGAGGTCCAATTCCATGCCATTCCGGGTCCATCTTTTTTTAAATATTTTCTTTGATTTCAAACAAGTTTTGAAGTTTTCTGTAATGATTTTGTATGCTTTGGAAACTTTAATGTTTCAAATATCGTGGGCATATGTGGTTGATGGGTCACAATTGGGATCACGTATAGTTATCCCAATTCTTAAAACCTTAAGAAAGATGTATATACTAGTAGGGTAATATTATCTCTATTCGATTTTAATTATTATTAACTCTTAAATAAAAATAATAAAAATAAATAATAATATACTGATTATTTATAAATTTTTCATTGTCAATATATATACAGTACACTCAAATTAAAACCTTACGGTTGTATTTAACCACTAAGAAAAGATAAATACAAAAATCATAAGTTAAAGGATTTATTTGCATATCTCATAATAACGAGAGACAAGTCAACTGTATTAAGCTGGAATTATCTTGATGTGATGTTACCAATTACAAAAAAATACAAAGCTACACTAAAGTAGCTATTTAAGAAGCTTACCCCTTCTTTGGTGAATAGTGTACACATTATTCATTAATCTTGCCAACTTTCAGGTAAGAGTAGTACTTCTTTGATTTGATTCCATTCTCTGCTTATGTGTTCTGTTTGTTTTTACTGCTAATACTGATTTCTGGATTCATGTATTTGAAACCTGAAACTTTTGGAATTCTTTAATAAAATGCCTTCTTTTAAAGAAGAGAGTTCTATATAAGTAAACATGAGATTCAGAAAGTGATACTCAAAAGAGTTTTGTACTAATACTAAGGGAATGTATTTAGTAATCATACTGGATTTATTGAAGTCTGAAATTATATTGAAAGAGATTATAAGTGGAAAGCCTCATTGAACCATTGCTTTAAGGTTTTGGTTCAAGATGTGTAGATCTCACTTGTGGCTCGTCAATCTTCTCATGTCACGGTAACAATGGAACTCCCTAATAGTTAGCGACTCCCCGGTTGTAGTCGGGTCAAACAAGTGATATCATAGTTCGGCCGAGAGTCTGGGACATGATGGACTTAAAGGGAGCGGACTTATATGTGTGTGATACACACACTTGAGGGGAAGTTGAATCTCCCCAATGATTGGAGGCTCCTTGGTCGCAGTCAGTTCCAAGAAATCTTTTGCACCTTAATGATAACTGAGATTGCTCAGAAGTAGTGTGATTTTTGTTCCTTCAACTTACTCCAATTTTGACCTTTATTACCGGTTTGTATTTGTCAAAACAATAGAAAATTTATAACATACTATTCTCTATTTATTGTTTTTTTAGTCTGACAATACCTTAGCTGAATAATTGGTGGCTAGTGTACACGAGTTCTGAATTACAATGGCAGAGGATGATGTTTACACAAAAGATGGAACAGTAGATTACCATGGAAATCCAGCTAACAGAAAGGAAACCGGAACCTGGAGGGCTTGCCCCTTTATCTTAGGTAATTGTGGTGTCTATCAGTGGGTGAGATATTTTTTTGGTTCTACAAACAGTATCCTTCACCTCCTTATTGGTAAGGAACTAATCCCTTTCAGGTGCGAGGTTGTCGCTCCCAGGAATCATATCATTGACCTTTTGATCTTTGTAGGATCTAATAAACCTTACACTACTAGATCAATACCTTGTTGGTATTGGATGAGATAGGATATCAGTTAAGAAATGTTTATCATTTCAAGTTTTAATAATTTACAGGAAATGAATGTTGCGAGAGATTGGCTTACTATGGTATGAGCACAAATCTGGTGCTTTATTTTAAGAATCGGTTACATCAGCATAGTGCTACTGCTTCCAAGAATGTCTCTGATTGGAGTGGAACATGCTACATCACCCCATTGATTGGAGCATTTGTGGCTGATTCCTATCTAGGAAGATTTTGGACCATTGCTGTATTTTCAATAATCTATGTTATTGTGAGTATGCTTTCTTCATTTTGTAGCTTCCGTCTAGCTTAATTTCTAAAGAAGGGTGGAATATTTTGACCTGCAGTGGTGGGCACCTGTGAAGCACGTTGAATACCCTCACATGTCAGTGTTGAACACATATTGTCAAGGATACATATCCCTAAAGTATTTAAAAATAAATAAAATAAATATGAAGATGTGTATCTGATACGTTTTCAATAAAAATAAAATAGCATACGTTTTATCAATTTTATGAATTATTCTACTATATTTTCTACTTTTGATACTTGAAATTTTGGAGGACAATGATTTACAATTTTCATTATATTTTCTACTTTAGATATTTTGATTTACACTTATAATTTAATCATATTTCATGTATTTTTACTATTTTATACATGTATCGTGAACGTATTGTATCCTATATTTCAGAAAAAATATGTGTCGACATATGAAACATGTATTTGTATCTGACACATATCTGTATCCATGTTTTATAGGTGGGCACGTAAACTATGGTATTGCTATAAAAAAAATCTATGTAGCATAAAACTTTAATTTAATATTTAGTTAATTAAAAAGAAGAAAGAAAATCCACAGCCCCTAAAAAAGTTCCAAAAAAGATCACCTTCTGTGAAGTCAAACAACAATTATTTGTACAAGCTGCCCAAATTTTATATCAAGAATTCTCTCTTCCCTATAATTTTAAATTGCGGTTGTAGTTATAGTTACTGTGATTATAGTCATTGTAATGCGGATTGTGGCATTTGCAGTGTGAATTAGTTGTGAGTACAAAAATATTTTTGATATGGATACGGTTGCGTTGTGCCTGATGCGGCCCAAATGCAGTCCGATGCGGTCCAATGCAGCCGCACGATTATAATTCGGTGTCACACCACAATTGTTGTTGCAGCAGTTACAGTTACTGCAACTCAATATATGGCCGCATCACATGATGCAGTCCGCAATTTGTATCACTGGTCTTCCCTGATAAACAAAATCTAAAAACTATTCCTCTATATGAACAGGGAATGACACTGTTGACACTGTCTGCATCAATTCCTGGCATGAAGCCAACATGTCAAGGTCAAGGAGACGAAAACTGTCATGCTAATGTTGGACAAAGTGCAGTATGCTTCCTAGCTCTTTACCTTGTAGCTCTTGGCACTGGTGGGATTAAGCCTTGTGTTTCATCCTATGGAGCAGATCAATTTGATGATGCTGACCCGGCTGAGAAGGAACACAAGAGTTCTTTCTTCAACTGGTTCTATTTCTCAATCAATATTGGAGCACTTATTGCTTCTTCTCTATTGGTCTGGATACAAGATAATGTAGGTTGGGGATGGGGCTTTGGCATTCCAGCAGTAGCTATGGCAATTGCCGTTGTTAGTTTCTTTTCGGGCACTAGGTTGTATCGGAACCAGAAGCCTGGAGGAAGTGCCCTCACTCGTATCTGTCAGGTGATTGTGGCATCCATAAAAAAGCACCATGTCCAAGTACCTGCTGATAAATCTCTATTATATGAGATTGCAGACACAGAGTCTGCTATAGAAGGAAGCCGCAAGCTTGATCACACAAATGAGTTAAGGTAAGCCCATGGTAAAAATTTGTAAATGACCAATTTGTTTTATTGATTATTATGAAACAGAAGCAATTTTTTATGTCACACTTGAATTCATGCAATCTCATATGCTGAAATGAAACATTGCTACTTAGTAGCTAGTAGGATAATTATACTACTAGTTATCAAGTAAATGTTATATATAAACAGGTTATTGGGGCTAAGGTAACAAGTTTGTGAATCACATTGATAAATGTGAATTTATTTGGAGTCTTCCCCCTCACTTGAAGAGGGAGGCTCTATCGTATGCTATCTTATAAAAGTATGACAATCTTATAATAATCATTACCTTTCCAATTATTCAATGAGATCACTATTCTTGCAAAACAAAAGGGCTTTCCAAAGTGTGTCTATTATTAACCTCCTTTACATCACTCATTAACCTATTTTTGAGGTCATTAAAAAGGATAATAGCATAGTCTTATATAGTTTTTACTTATATTCTTATTTTGTGACAGATTTTTTGACAAAGCAGCAGTGGTAGGACAATCAGATAATGTGAAGGACTCAGTAAATTCATGGAGACTTTGCACTGTAACCCAAGTGGAAGAGCTGAAATCCATTTTGAGATTGCTTCCTGTATGGTCCACCGGTATCGTATTTGCCACAGTCTATGGTCAGATGGGCACCTTATTTGTGTTGCAGGGGCAAACAATGAACACTCATGTTGGCAACTCTTCATTTAAAATCCCACCAGCATCTCTGTCTATCTTTGACACCATTAGTGTCATATTTTGGGTCCCAGTGTATGATAGGATCATTGTGCCAGTTGTTAGAAAGTTCACTGGGCACAAAAGTGGCCTAACTCAGCTTCAAAGAATGGGCATTGGCCTCTTCATATCCATATTCGCCATGGTGGCTGCGGCAGTTTTGGAGCTCATAAGACTTAGAATTGTGAAGAATCACAATTACTACGAACTTGAGGAGATACCCCTGACAATATTTTGGCAGGTACCTCAGTATTTCATCATAGGTTGTGCAGAGGTCTTCACCTTCATCGGTCAGTTGGAGTTCTTTTATGAACAAGCTCCTGATGCTATGAGAAGCCTGTGTTCTGCTCTATCACTACTCACCGTTGCGCTCGGACAATACTTGAGCTCGCTGCTCGTAACGATTGTGACGAATATCAGTACGAAGAATGGGAGTCCTGGATGGATACCTGACAATCTTAATTATGGTCACCTCCATTATTTCTTCTGGCTATTGGCAGTGCTGAGTGTACTGAATTTTGTAGCATTCCTTCTGGTGTCCAAATTGTACACATATAAAAAAGTGATGGGAACTCTCCGCTGAAAACTGGGTTAAGTCTGCAATAAAATTTCTGAAGTTTCAATTATCTTCAGTGTCTGCTTAATCAAATGAAGTGTCATTTCTGGTGTGTGCAGCAAAGATAGGCAATATACAGCATGCAAAGCTTCCTTCCTAAGTCTTGTTATCCTCCTATACTATAAAGATATGATCAATATTATTGTTAATATTATTACTACACTGCAATTTCAATCTTTAATCTTTGTACCTTTTCATAATGTAGAAAGTGCAAAGTTCTTATAATTAGTGCTTACAAACATTCCAAGTCTCCAACATTCTATAAACGTTCTTGTTATGTTTCGAATCTTTTTCATGTGCATGGTCTTCAATTGATAAGTGGTAAGCTTACAAGTTACATAACAGTTCAGTGTGAATGAAGGAATCAAATTTAACCAATGCTTACAGTTTCATGTATTAGTCTAATTAGACAAAGTGTCATTCAGCTTGCTAAGTTAGTCAAGGTGGGACTCCGGACATGAATGATGAGGCATTAGGTTAGTGTTCAATTTTCTTGCTCCCTTTAGAAAGGATATATTCATCTCTGTAATATCTCTGCTTCAAAAGGAATTAGTTTTCTGTTCCAAATTAGTATTAAAGAAATATTCTAAGGTGGTTTAATGGTTAAGAGAGAAGGGGTGGAGTGAAGGAGGTTGAGGGTTCAAGTCTCAACCACAACAAAAACGAATATACTAATATTTACCAATCAAAAAAGAAATTTCAACCTTAATTTTTAATAATTCACTCAATGAAAACTAAATTAAGAACACAAATTTTTTATCAAATAATTTGGTATTTACTCTAAACTGTTTTCATGCTCTTTCTAAAATTAGCAACACACACCAACATAAAATGTATACGTCAATCTATCAATCCCTGCAAGACTCACATTTTCCAAGTCAATCCTTTCTTGTTTTTGGTGGTAGCTGAGGGTTTGAATGGCCTCAGGAAAAAGTTGTGACTTCAGGAAGGCTTGTTGGTTATAATATGGGCTCAAATGTGAAAGACATTTCTTTATTGCAATATGCAGATGACACAATCATTATGGTGGGAGAGGCGTCACTATAGAATATAGTTTGTTTGAACTCTGTTCTTCGGTGTTTCGAGTTTATTTATGATCTTAAAGTTATTTTCTTTATAAGTTGTCTATATGGGTTAAATGTGTTATTGACGCTATGGAGATACTGAATTGTAATTTTGGTCATCTTCCTTTCTTGTACTTGGGAGTTCCTATTGGAGCTAATCTTAGAATAGTGTTTTTTTAGTAGACGATGGTTGGTATGTTGAATAAGAAGCTGGCAATTTTGAAGTGGAAGCCCTTATCTTTGGAAGGAAGAATTATCCGATTAAACTTTGTTCTTAATAGTTTACCAGTATAATATTAATCCTTTTAGGCTGCCAAAATATGTATTGAAGATCTTTGTTAAAATTCTAAGAAATTTTTGATGAGGAAGAAGTGATATCCATAGGAAGATTGCCTGGTGAGGTGGGAGCAATTGTATAAAAATAAAGAGGAGGGAGAGTTAAGAATTAAATATTTGAATTGCTTTAATTTATCCCTTCTTGCAAAATGGAGATGACAATTGTTAAATGACTCAAATTCTTTATCGGTGAGAGTTCTTCGTGCTAAATATGATAGTTTTGATGCTGCTAAGTTGACAATAAAGAGAGGTTCCTTTTTCGCTTTAGCTCTTTGTGGTGAAGGGTCTATTTAACAAGGGGAAGTATGGTGGTTATCATGATTGGTTCTATTCTTGTGTTGCTAGGAAGGTAGGCTGTGGTGGGGTACTCAGTCAGGTAGTTTTTTCCTCCTTTGTATGTCATCTCAATGGATAATGGAAATTTTATTCATGACTATGGTTGCTGGAATAATGGTAGTTAGAATTGGAATTTGTATTGGCCGAGAGAGTTATTTGATTAGGAAAAGGAGTCTTTGCGGGTATTTTCTGATATGTTGCGAGACATTTTCTCGTTGAAGAAAGGCTTGAAGATTCGACATAGACATCTTATTCTTGTTTGTCTTCAATTTCACAACTAAATGGTGGACAATGGAGGTTCTCAATGGATAATGCACCATCTCACTTAAACCGTTGGCTTTTAATTGACACCTCTTATTGAATAGGTTATCAACTAAGGAAAATCTTGTGAAAAGTGGTGCTTAAGCCAATATGTTATCTCCCTTTTGTGGCATTAAGATTAAAGTGTTTATCATGTCTTCTTTTGCTGTAATGGGACTATGGCTATATGGAACTCAGTGGCTATTTGGATGAATGTTCCTTATGTCTATGCCCTATCTCTAGACTTTAGGTGTGTTTTTAAGATTTGATTAAAGTTCGCAGTTGACATTGATTCAATGATGTATGGGAAATTGAGATTTCCTTTTTAGATTGGTGTATGAATCCAATTTTCTGTATTTTACATATTTGCTGATCCTCTCGTATTTGAGTTGAATACCCCTAATACTCTCTTTTGATACATTCTTAATTTATCAAAGAAAAAATTATATTAGAAGGCTGGTATCAAGAAGTTCAGAAGCATGAGACAAATAACTACTGTGATATTTCTCATGATCATACCTCTCTGTTATAACTCAACCTACCCACCAGACTCCTATTTTAATGTCAAGGTTATGCAAATAAATAACATCAATATCATTCAAGCATAGAACTTTAACCTAAAAGGAAAAAAGTTGCACATTGAAAAAGAAATGTAGGTTCACAGTAGTTGAGGAGAATTTACAAATTACAATTAGTTTTAGTTCATGCAACTATAACAACAGCATAGCTGAACCAGAATTTGGATGGTACAACTTACTCTCAGCCATGTGACTAGACTTTGAGTAAGTTAATCACCATCATGTGGCCCAGACTAAAATGTTCCTTGCAATGAAATGCTAAGTCAAAATGTTTGCAGATGGTTTTTACTGCTAGCAATGTTGCAAACATAATACTTCACTCTGCTACCAACATCATTAGGAAAATTGATCCCAAAATCTGACAACACGATGAACTTTATGTCGTGGACAACAAACAATTACATTATATATGTTTTTACGACCGGATACAAGTTCGAAGGTTACAAACAATTTTACAAGAAACTTCTGGCTGTTAGATTAGTCGACCTGCTTCGCCTATAGCTCTTCAATGGTGTCAAGTAGAACCTTAACAAGCCAGCGTCGTCATTATTTGGTGAATACCTAACGCTCCGGTTCCTTTGAATCATGAGCTCTTTCCTTCCACTCAAAACATTGCCTTTGGTCTTAGGATGTCCGAGGCCAATGGCTAACACTATAACTTTGAATAAGCTTTCGGCTAACCGATCCACTTGCTTGTCTATTAACCACCCTCCTCAACTTCTGCCAAGACTCCGAAATTGGTCTATTACCTGTCCCTCCTGCACCATGCTTTTCTTCTCCCAACTTATCTTCTTTTCTTCTCTGCACTAACCCCAACTTATTCCACAACCTCTCCCACTTGTGCAACTTCTTTGACCCTCTTTGATCAACCTGTGTTACAACATCACTAACATCCGTAGAAGCAGACCCCGTGACAGAATCATATTGGACATTATTCAAATTTCCATTTCCCAAATCGTTCTCGGTGATCAGCACCTTTGCCCCATAGAACAACTCGGTGGTGGCAGGAGAGACCTTGGCATTAGATATCACTCTCAATTCATCAACATCTGCCATTGACGGTTTCCTACGCGAATTTGATCTATCAAAACTCTTCTTCCCATGTGAATCCGAATAATAATCTTTGGTTTGAACTGACCCACCAGGACAATGCTCTCCAACACTTGCCAAATTCATCCCCTCCTCCTCTTCCTCCTCAACCAAAACCCTGTTATCATCAACAACACCATTTACACGAATCATTGGAGAAAATCTTGGACATGCTTTCCCAATCAAATAACCATCCCAAGAAGCTCGAGACACTTCAAATGAAAACCGCGGATCATAACCATAACCATCCAGTGACATTCTAGCAACATCAATTGACAACCTAGGATCAGTGTCACATGATCTTCTACCAAATAATCCATATTCCCCAACCTCAGATTGTGTCTCCTTTATTCTTCTCCCCCCAACACTGTCATTACCATTACCATTATCTCTGTCTCCTCTTTCGCTGCTGTTTTTCGGAACCTTGTGTTTACGTCTCCATTTCCTCAATCTCTTGTAAAAACTGCCTGCAATTTCTCTGAAATCTCTCCCTGAGTTCTTCCTGCTCTGAAATTCAAGATCTATGAACTCTTTCATCGTCTTCGTCTCTTCAAAACATGCAAAATCATCACCACAAACCCTAACTCCTTCACCGCCATTATTCCTGTGCTCCTCTTCCTCTTCTTCCTCTCTGATTTGGAAATCTAACTTTCTCGAATCGATAACAGGCTTCCAACGTTGCCCATTCTCCTCTGTACCGTCGAATTTTAAGAGGTCGCACAACGTGCCCTGCGCGGCATGGACCTCGCAGGACCTGCGGCAGGGCTCGGGTACTGTAGAGGAGGATGACGGAGGCTCGGCGGCACTGCAGGAGAAAGATTTGGTGCGACGTAACTTCAACGCAGGGCGGGTTTCTACGGCGGGACAATCGCCGGCGGCTGTGGTAGAGGATTCAATGCCGGCGAGGCGCTCACGGAGACAAGAGGCGCAGAAACCGGTGAGGGGTTCAGTAGGGTGACGGTGACAGGTGGAGAGACGGCGCGTTTTGAAAGTCATGATTGAAAGTTTTCTTTGGTACAAGCAACTTCTAATCTATGTCAGATGTGTGGCCTACCTTTGTGTTGTGGCTCCTAATAATCGAATCTTTTTTGTCTACTCGTAGATCTAGTGGTCTTACGCAAATAGAACAATACCTTATTTGTAGTCATGGAAAGTGTATAAGTAGATGATGATATTGAGAAAGTGACACCATATTGTTATTTGGTAGAGACTAGAGAGGAAGTGAAGGCATTGAATGCGTGTGTCTGTGAAACTGAGTAAGTGATGCGTTGACGTATTTAGTACACAGACAATGTAATTGGTAATGGGTAATGGGTGTGAGGAATTCGAGGAAGAAGGAGATGGATGAAATGCAAGGTTGGGTTCATGGATCAAATGGAAATTTGGAGTTGGAAACCCTTCATAAACCCTCAACTAGTTCCTTTTTCCTTTTCTAAATCTAGTTTACTTTAATCATGTTTTCAAATAAAATTAATGCATTGTTTTAAACTTTTAATATTTACCATTATCAGCCTCATAAAAAGATTTGTAATGGAAGATTCAGCCTAACTAGTTAATATCTTTAAAATTATAATTTTTTTGTTTTCCTTAAATTATATTTTTAGAACACTTATTAACATTTTTTATAAATTAATTAGTGGATTGAGAGATTCACCTATCATTTAATTCACATTCTTATTTTTTATATTAAATGTATATTTGTACACAGTATAGACCAATATGTGAAAATTTCATTTCGTAAAATCATATTAAGAAACAATCCTAACTTTAAAGTTCTCTTATTCAAAAGAAAATGGAACAATATGAGAGTTTATATAGTTTCAATCATACATAAGGAATCATATTCTTATAAAAGTAAAATAACACATATATTTGATGGTCTAAACATGCTTACCTCCCTTATATTTTGATACTTCCGGAACAATCTAAAACAATATTAGTAAATTATTATTACTCAGTATTATTAGTAAATAATTTGTATATGTTAAATGTACAATTTTACATGTTATAAAAGTTTAATATAATATTTCATTTTGGAAAATTATATTGATCTAGGTTCCTATGAAATTTTAGAGGGTGTAGAGGTTGCTTGAATCTTAAATAGAAATGATAATGAGATTATAATTTTTCTTATAAGATAAGTGGAAAGAAGCATCTTTCAATCATAAAATCCCAAATCAAACAACTTTCATACATACAAGATTTTATCTTTACTTTTTTGTATAGAGAAAGTACAATGAAATCAAGGAGTAGCTAAATTTAAAGGATACCTCATAATGTTAGGATCCGTTGGAATCCAACGACCAAACATGTAAGATTTGATCTATATGATTGTGGAATATATCCGAACACACAAACTCTACCCTATATGATAGGACAAGACATGACAACACTTGTTATGTCGAAGTGTTGGGAAATCATGTGCCTAGAAAGAATTCCCATGAAGGGGAGACTTGTGATATCATGTTTCAATGTTTTCAAACAGAAAAACAAACAAAAAGAATAAAGATTACATTTTTGTTGTCACTAAGCTAACAAAGCAATTACAGCTAAATCTCTATAGAAGTTCATGCAAACGCTCCATTAGAAAAACCCTTGCAACTCCTTATAATAGCAGAGGCAATAGTCTAAATGATTTTATTGTAGAGTTTGAGCATCGCGTGTTCTACTTATAAGCATCCCAAGGTAGCTAACCCTAATTAACACTATTACTTATTGGATTTATGCTCATCTAATTGTTAGGTATCAGTTACTAAAATACACCTAGAAGGGGGGGGGGGTTGAATAGGTGTAGCGGTTAGAATATCCGCTTTTCGAAA
>NC_032027.1:10424457-10425683 GCF_001865875.1 Lupinus angustifolius | reverse complement strand
TATGAGACATGTGTTGAGTTTACCTAAGCCTTAGACTCAACCTAAACTAGTTACTAGTCTAAGTCTAGTACCAATCAAAAGACTTAAGCATGTTGATTTGTTGATGATCTTCAAGCTCTTATTAACACAAGTTGTCCTCATCAAAACCACAACATATAATGAGAGAGCTTTCCAAAGTGCTCCTCTTGACATGCGCACTTTCAATCTCCCCCTTTTTGATGATGACAAACACTACACCAATTGTAATACCATTTGTTTGATGAATTAGCTTTGAAGATTGTATTGGCATTGATTGATATGATGCTCGAATATTTCGGAAGCTAGTTATTACAATCAACCTGCACAATCAAATAACAACAAAACAACCTTTCTCCCCCTTTTGACATTATCAAAAAGATAACCCAGGTCAAAAATGAGGCAGAGATATGAGTTAAGCATAAAACGAAGTTAATGAATTAATTTGGGATTTAACTATTAACCTGTTTTATTTTTCGGTGTCTTGAACAAATGCGCTTGTTTGGACAATAAAATAACCAATAGGTAAAGAGAACGGCATACAAGATTAATCAAATCAATTAGCATAGAAAGCAATATAGTGCAATAACACGTTTGATACATGCACCATAAAATCTCATATCAAGAACCATTCACATAACCAAATAAGCTATTTGACATAATTAAACACAAAACTAATAGCATAGCATAAAGAGTTAAAGTAGTCAGCAACTATTACAAACCATAATATGTCAAGCAAAGACAAATAAAGAGGCACGAATGAGTTTTGAGAACAGAAACAACAACTGAGTCCATAAAGTGCCATAAAGAAGAAATAAACCTAAGGGTAAGATGTCCTAGGTCTAAAGTCTTCTAAACTATGGTTGAGGTGGAGAAAATGCCAAAAAAAAGGGTGAAACCGAGGTGCTGTCTGCACTTAAAATGCTGGTTTTAATCGATTAACAGGCATGTTTAATCGATTAAAAGCATGTAAAAATTGATTTTTCAGAAACTGATGCCCATGTAATCGATTAACACTAAGTGTTTAATTGATTAAACACAGTAAAAAGTGGTTTTTTGAGCTAGCAGAACGGTTTCAACTTTTTAGGACTTATGCATGCATTTTAACGGATTAATCGAAACAATTATAATCACGAAAAGAGTTTATCATGAGACATAATTTTGCATTTCCACAAATATCATTTAAACACGAGACAAATAGGCATATAGAG
>NC_032027.1:10417858-10424357 GCF_001865875.1 Lupinus angustifolius | reverse complement strand
TCTCTAAAAAATGCAACATGCAAGTTATGACATCAGTTCTGAAAACGCAGTTTATAAAGAATCAGTTCTGAAGCCCAGTTAATCGATTAAAGCTTTGGTTAATCGATTAACGTTGTTTAAAAACGTAACTGATTCTGTTTTCCAAGTTTTTCAGTTTCAACAGCTTTTCAAAAAGTTAGTTTAATCGATTAACTCATGTCTTAATCGATTAACAGCATATTTTCACGTGTATTTTCAAATTACAAAACTCAAATATGTTATGCACTTGATTCATACATGTTTAACACTAAGTTTATGCCTAGGATGCACATATACATGTATTTATGTGATGCATGAACATATTATAAATGACATATCTCAAAAATAAGATGATTTAAAGTTTTATGCATATGAGACATGTGTTGAGTTTACCTAAGCCTTAGACTCAACCTAAACTAGTTACTAGTCTAAGTCTAGTACCAATCAAAAGACTTAAGCATGTTGATTTGTTGATGATCTTCAAGCTCTTATTAGCACAAGTTGTCCTCATCAAAACCACAACATATAATGAGAGAGCTTTCCAAAGTGCTCCTATTGACATGTGCACTTTCACTAATGACCCAAACCTAATAAGGCAATATAACCTCTAGTGGGTTAATTATATATGTGTGATCCTATAAGTATCATTTGCATATTTAGGGTGTAACATTTGAATATTAATAATATTAAGCTACTAGTGCATAATCCAACAATTTAACACTTGCACTTGAGCTTATTCAAATATATCTAATATCACATATAGTGAGGGATATCTAGGAACACATCATTATGGCCCAAATATCAAGAATGCCCTTGTTCAAACATAATATACCTTATGACAATTGTATTTGATATGACTAGTACCTTATATGATGAGCCATTTGTGAAGATGCAAGCATGCATCACATATGTTTTGATGAAGATAAATGATATATATAGTTTGATGAAGACAAAAGATTGATAAAGACAAGGGTCGACAACATGATTAAATGTTCAAGGACAAGCTTGAGAGGATGATCAAATCAACAAACAACAAGTATCAACTATAAAATCAAGACTCAAGTTCATACAAGACAAAACATTCAAAAGAGGATCTAGGGGTTAAGTATTTTTATATATTTATTAGGTCTTAAGATGCTTGCTTAGTAAGAGTCTAGACTAGGATGAACCCCAATGGAAATCTCGCAAGCTAAAATCAATCATATCTAAAATGAGACTTACATGCATACGTATATGATTTACATGCACATACATACATACATGATCATATGTTTTGAATGCATTTAAAAAGTTTTTAAAATCGTACATCATTCAAAGGCATGCATCATTAGTTTATAAATCATGTAGGAGATTCATTCATAATTGAAATATATTTTTAAAAAACCATTAATCTATTAACAGATATGTTAATCGATTAATCATTGATTTCTTGGGAACTCGTTAATCAATTAAGGGTTGTTACTATTTCTGTTTTATGTTATTTTCAAGAACCCGTTAATCTATTAAGATTAAGTATAATCGATTAACTGCAGTTTAAAACAAAATAATATTTTAACCCAAGTTTTTCATATCTTTAGAGATATTTCAAAGTGTTCTTTTGAGAAAAGAAAATGGTGAATCTTTACAAGATACCCGTTGAACTTTATCGTCAAATCTTTTGTTGAAAAATAAACCTTGCATTTCACGCATTCTGTTTCTGTAATTATGAGATCTTTTAGAATGATTCTTAGATTGTGAGAAGAGTGTAAAATCTACACATATTAGGTGCACACATAACTTCAAGAAAATTGTTAGACTAAGGCATTAACTCATTCTCTTGGTGTGTTGTATCACCATAGAAGGAGAATAGGCTTGGGAAAATCCTAGTTGTTGTTAGGTGTGTCTTCACGAGAAGCAAGAGGTTTTGGTATTGTGCGATACTTAGGCTGGGCTAGAGTCACGAACGGTGCGGTATCCTAGTAAGCGAGCTTAATAGTCAAACCGAAGTGGGGGTTTAATGGTTCCAAGAAAGTAGGGTCTTGCGTCTTTTATTGGAAGCGTGTTTGTAAAGAACATTGAATTTCCATAGTGAAGAAAAATCTCTGAAGATTAGAAGGGGAGACCTGAATGTAGATTGCAAGTGGACCCGTAAACGAACTAGGATAAAAGTCGTGTCTCATTCTTCTTTTCCCTTATCTTTTACATTTCCGCATTACTTGTTTTACTTAACTTGACATGCATATAATTTAGTGTTAATTGCATATTTCGTATTGTGCATTTACTGTTCTTAACTGTCTGTAATAAGTGCATATAAGTTTAGTAGAATCTTGGTAATCTTGGAGATCGAAAAAAAACTATTTTCACTGAAACGAAACTAAATAATCAATTAAGTTGATCAATTAATTGATTAATAACAGATCAATTTAATCAATTAAATCTGTGTGAACACCCAATTTTGTTCGGCCTATTTATAAAAATATAAATAATATAAAGGTTTGAAAAACAACAAAAAATAATAAAAAGAATAACATTTTTTAGATATCCTGAAACCAATTTTATCTCTGAATCTTAATCAGGTTTTGATTTTTTGAATTATTGATCGGGGGTTTCACTTTCAATATTAAAGAAAATCGTTGGCCGTTTATGTTTTTAAGTAAAATTCTCATTAAATTGTTGGTTACAAAATTTCAGTGAAGAGGAATATAAAGTGCTATGGAATGAAACGTAGGTTTCTTTTTTGGTGCGTGCACTTTTTCATTTTTCATGATTAAAATCTTAAACATATAAGTGAACTAGTGTCACAGGCACGTAATTTGCATACATAAGACCAAGACAAGATTCAATGTCCATCATCATATACACAAGGGAGAACTACATACAATGAGTACCCTCATAATAGCTATTTACTCTCAAATAATTAATACGTACATAAGTCACACAACATAGAGAGCCATAAATCACTTTGATGTGGTGCAATGATGCCTATCACTATGGCCCTTGAGCAATACAACCACCTGATTCCCTCAGTTGTAACTGAAAAAGGGTTACAATCATAACTTTTATATTAGAAAGAAGAGCCTGCAGTGAAATTTCAATCATGAGAATCTCAAAAAGGATACAGTTGCAAAAATCAGAAATTACTCTCCTTTACTGTTACACATTCACAATCAAAATCATCATAAGATGGCAGCAATGATAGACATTCTTAATAAGGAGAAAGCAAAGAGGTTTTGGCACGTTGCTGAAATTTCAGTTGGCAAATCAAAGGTTTTCTCACAACTCACTATATATACATCCTCTATATCAGAGAAGAGGACAAATACATTGATATCCACACGTATCACACAAGCATAAACACAAATTTCTTTGATACATGTTCATTGCTACCTACATCTTTTCTCATAAACTCTCATTTTGTTCTCTGTCTTCATAACCAAATTTCTACACCAAGCATAACCTCTTCATATACGACAATCTATCAAAAGATAATCGTACAAAAATCAGAACACAGACGCAAAATACACATACACTTATGTAGCCCCAAACAGAGAACACATCATACATACACAATACCGCATAATCATCAAAATTCACAGCGTACACTCAGGAAGGCATGAATTATACAACGATATGCTCAAAGGAGAGTAGGAAATAGTCGTAACAACAACAGCTAGCGAAAAGAGGCAAGGGAGCATACGAAAAATACAAAAAGAAGAAAGGAATATCCAAGGGGACCATCATTCAAAAGGAACAAGGTCTATACTCAAGTAAGTTATTCAACATATTCATGCAAACAACTTTAAACAGTAATGCATTATTATGTACCATGAGCATCAAAGTTAATACATACATCCAATAAGCATATCACATACATATTATAACAAATGAAAATTTACCTTGTTCCGACACCATCTCGGGTGAGAAGTCTTCATTGAGACTAATACTCACTGTTCTTGGATAATCCAAGAACATTGTTCAAGAGCCAACGACGTCATTATTATTACTAACACCAAAGAATGAGTCACTGTTCTGAATAAGCATTTTTACTCTGCATACAATGAAGATTTAATTAATTCAGAGCAGTTTAAGAGAGGAAAACAGTCAACACCAACACTAATAAATCCTAGCTCCAAAAAACCAAACCAAAACCTTCGAATACAAAATTGTTTCCAACAAAAAACGTAACATCCAGTAACATTTCCATCAAATACCAAACCAAAACTATCAAATCCGATAGCCATACATCCAATAAAAATCAAACCAAACCCACGGTTGGGTTTGTCCCAACACCGAAAGGGACAAGATTTCCCTAATCTTCGGTGACCACCGTGAACGTTCATGAGGAGGAATGATGTAACGAAGTAAAAGGAGATGAGTGATAAAAAATAAAGAGACTGAGGAGGATGATTACCCTTTGCCTCAAGCCACCGTGACAATCGGTGTTCCCCGCCATGATTCCACTTTTACGAACCGAACCACCATAAGCCACCGAGAACAGGACAATCTCAGCCATCGCAAACTACCGCAACCCACCACAAATCGTCACCAAAATAGGTTGTTCCGGCTGGATCGATCTGGCTTCCATCTTCAACAACCTTTAGCCACCATTAACGCCTCTGTTGCCACCGTTGAAAGAGAAGAAAAGGAATTGGGGTTTAGGGATTTCATACTCCCTTCATTTCATGCGTGAAGGCAGGGGCCACCCCTTTACCAATCCAACCCATTTCACTTGAAGTTATTTCACTTTGTTAGTTAATCCCATCTACTTTTGTTTTTGTTTCACCTAACCTTTTTATTTTTTACTCTCATTTTTATGTTTAGTATATCTATTACTTTTGGACAATTCATCTAAGCAATGTTATTAAAACCGGACCGGTCATCAAACTGGTGAGTGTACTTATTTATTAAACCGGTTAAACCATACATACATGCTTATATATATATGTGTGTGTGTGTGTGTAAAGTGTAAACCTGTAACAAAAATTATTTAATATGTAGATACTCAAATTTATAATCCATATTTATAGTCAAAGTAAGAATTCTCATAGACAAACAACTTTAATAAATCCAAAGTCTAAATTACAAATACAAATAGTAATTCACAAGTACTTGTCTTACTTAACAAACTCGAAACATATGACGCAAGTTCATAACTCAGTCTACAAAACATATTATATATTTAAAACTTTAACACCAAGGAGTCAAAGTTGTTTCATATTGAGGTTCCATTTCTTCACCATTTAAGTCCAAAGCTTGACTAACGTTGTCTTCAACTAGGTTTGCATTCTCCACAGGATTGAGTTGTGCATCATCATCATCTTCTAAATTTAATTGATCTACAACAATATCATTTTTTCATACATCAATTTTCATACAAGTTAACAATAAAATAAATTAGTTATTAGAACCAAAACTGACAATGCAATAAAAAACATACCAATGTCATCAGATGAGGGTTGAATAGAAATATTTGCAAGATCATTTCGTAAGGCCTCAATCTCTTCATAAGTTAGGAATGGTGGTGACTCCTCCAATATAAAATGAGAATGATCATCAAATGTTTCTAAATTAATTGGGTCATAATTTTGATATCTCAAGTGATTCCTGCATTTATTGATTTAGTTATATATACATACATAGATAGATAGATGTAAAGAAAGACATTTGAGTTCATATATATATATTTTGGTTAATACCTTTGTTGTAGCCTCAAGTTGTAGCGAACAAAGACAAGATCATTCAGTTTTTGATGCTCCAACCTATTTCTTTTATTTGTATGAATGTGTTCAAACACACTCCAATTCCGTTCACATCCAGAAGCACTACATGTTTGACTTAGAACTCGAACTGCCAGTTTTTGCAAATTTGGTGCACGACATCCATAAGTTTCCCACCATTGATCTGCATTGCATGTAATTTAAATTTACTTAACCATAATGAAAGGAAATAATAAAAATTAAATAAAATTATCAAATATGAGAGACTAATTATACCTGGCATTACTTAACTTCGTTCACGTATTGCAGCTGGCCTTCCAAAATCTAACTCAGCATTTTTGTATATTCTCATCTCACTTGTTAGCTTATCTAGTAAATCAGGATCACCATAAGCATACTTCTCAATCACATCCAAAAGGCCAGATGTTGTGGACTTATGTTTTTCAAATTCTTCAACATTGAAGAAACAATGTGGGTTTAGCCAATAACCAGCAGCTTGAAGATTTCTTTTCAATTGCAAGTCCCAACGACAATCCATAATATCCAAATAAGGCTTCACTTTAGTCTTGTTTCTTTGAAACCTCCTCTCCATCTCATGTCTAGCTTTAAAGATTGCTTGATAAAGAAAACCCATCGCAGGCTTATCCTCACTATCAACAATACGTAACATGCGAACAAGAGGCTCGGTAAGTTTGACAATATCAGCACATTGTTTCCAAAAGTTTGAATCCAATACTTCTTCCACGCATTTTTTTGCCTTAGCATCTTTAGAGTAAGCTGAGCTT
>NC_032027.1:10415196-10417758 GCF_001865875.1 Lupinus angustifolius | reverse complement strand
CACCTAACTTAACAAATGTTAAGCAAAGAAAGTATAACCATAAACACATAATCAAAATAAAATCACATGATATCAAAGTAGTTAACCAGTGTTGTTCCAAAGAGTTAAATTAAGAAGAAATGGTGAAGGAAGGAAGAGAAGAAGAAGAAAGCTTAGAATAAAATACCTGAGAAGAGAAGAAGGAAGCTTAGAACTTTGATGGTGAAGGAAGGGAGTGTGGAAGTGAGATGAAGAAATGACACGGGGTTCTTTGATGGTGAAGGAAGAAATGACACGGTGAAGGAAGGTTCTTTGGTCTGTGAAAGTGAAACTGTGAATGAAGAAAGAAAAGGCCAAAAGGGGTCTTTAAAATTAAATGTATGAACCGGCCGGTTCAATCAAATTCCGGTCGGTTCATCGGTTTTGACACGGTTCACCGGTTTTTGACCGATTTTGACCGTTTTGATACTTGGCCGGTTCAACACCTGTACCGTACCGGTTAGGGGGCCGGTTCACCGGTTTTCCGGTCCAACTGGCCGGCCCGAACCGGTTTTAATAACATTGCATCTAAGTGGAGTGTTTTGAATAATTAGCTAAATAATAAGTATATATTTTTACTTTAAGCGTGTCTCTTTATTATTAATCTCACAATTAAAAATAAAACTAATTTTCTTTTAAACACTTAAAATGAATTTTTTATAGTAAGGTTATGGTTCGAGTTACCTCTAAGAAAGTGTAAAGTGTCAAGGATAGAACTAGCATGTCTTAGCCTATGTTTTGATGAAGACAAGAGTTTAACAAAGCTTGAAGATGGCTCAACAATCAATAGGCCTTATGCTCATTTGGTCATGTTTAGACTATGATATAAATTGAGTCTATAGTCTGAGATGTATGTCATAGTAAGTAAGTATAGGTTAGGTAAACCTAGATGCTAGTCTCTTAAGTCATCTTAATTGAACTATCATATTCATGAGATACATCATCTAGTTAATTATATGTTCATACATCTATCATACATGTTATATGTGCATATTAGGCATAATATAATTGGTAAAACATGTATGTTTATTGTGCATAACATATGAGAAGTTTGCCACTTTGAAACATATGCATAAATGTTCTAGTTAATCGATTAACGTGGTAACTTAATCGATTAACCTAACTGATTTTCTGTTGAATATGTGTTTTCTGTTTTAACTGATTTTTGTGTCATTCTGTTGTCCTGTTTATCGATTAAATGGAAGTCTTAATCGATTAACTATTCTGTTATGTGTTGTAACTGAAATCTGTTTTTGCTGTTGTAACTGCTTAACTATTTAACTGTTTTTGCTACGGATGAAACCACTTATTCTCGTGCTATAAATACGAGGATTTACTCAAAAACCCATATCATTGCATTCTATTGTATAGGGCTGTTTAGAGAGCATTTTGTATACGTGTTTTACTGTTTTTCTGCAAGAGAGTTGCATGTGTGAGAAGAGAGATTATGTTGTCTTTGCTATAACATGCTTTCTGTTTTTGCATAGTATCACATCCATTCTTATATTGCTCACATGATCATGCATTAGATTTTGATAGAAAGAAATCATTTGTATACTGATATTGATTAACTCATTCCTATATTGATGGCTTAAGTGATTAGAAAAATGGTTAATCTTTGAGTCTTTATCTTGTAATATTTTAAGCATTTTAGTGCTTAGTATACCTTCCTGTTTAAACGTGTTTTTTGTGTAGTCTGGATTTGTCTGTTGGTGTGAGATCACCACAGAGATTGAAGGTCTTCACCAAGGCAGGGAGGTCTTGATTTGAGGATAAGATTCTTGGCTGGGGCTAGTTCGCGAGAAAGGTTTTCTCAAGAGGCGAAAGGGTAGAGTCAAACCAAATTTTAGAGATCCTAGATTTCAAGAAGGGAGCGTCCTATGTGCTTGTAATTGAATTGGTATTTGTATCCTTAATTCAATATTGTGAAGAAAGAAAATCTCCCTGATCCAGAAGGGGAGGCCTGGATGTAGTTTGCAGTGGACCACAAACGAACCAGGATAAAAATCTTTTTTGCAATATTCTTTCTCTCTTTATCTTCTTTGTGTTTCTTTACTGTCATATACTCAATATTTGTGCATAAAAATATCTGAAGTATATATGCTCAAAATATATGTATTATATATGTTCAATTTTGTTTTAATTACTGTGCAATTTGCCTGTCAGATCATTTTGTTCTGTGCAATAGTTAATCGATTAAACCCTACTGTTAATCGATTATCTGGACTGTTTTCCAGCAGTTGGATTTTGGTTCAAGAAGCGGTGAGTGTTAACCGCTACACCTATTCATCAACCCCTCCTTCTAGGTGTTCCTAGACCACTGATACCTAACAAAATTGTATCAGAGCTAGTACGACGTGCTAGCTCAACCGCATCCGCGTGATCCGAAGGGAATTAAAATGGGTTCCACCAACCCCTTTGGCGGTGATGGTGCATCCATTAACCGCCCTCCCGTATTTTGTAGCGAGGGTTACGCCTAGTGAAAAGTCTGAATGAAAATATTCATTGAGGCTATTGATTCAGATGTTTGGGAATCCGTAATTA
>NC_032027.1:10414534-10415096 GCF_001865875.1 Lupinus angustifolius | reverse complement strand
CGAACCGAAAGAAAAGCCAAAAAGTCTATGGACCGATGAGGAGTGCAAGAAGGTCCAGTTCAACCTTCGCGCCAAGAACATCATTACATCGGCCCTATCCTATGATGAATTCTTTCGGGTGTCCCAATGTCAAAGTGCCAAGGAAATGTGGGACAATTTACAAGTGACTCACGAAGGCCCTAGTGAAGTCAAGCGTGCCCGGTTAAATGCACTAACTCATGAATACGAATTATTTCGTATGCTACCGAGTGAATCAATCGGCGATATGAAAAAACGATTCACTCACATCATCAACCATCTTATTGCTTTGGATAAGGTGTTCACCAAAGGAGAGCTCACTAATAAAGTCTTACACTGTCTTGAGAGGAGATAGCAACCTAAAGTAACAGCAATCATGGAGTCCAAGGATCTAGACTCCATGCCTTTAGCAACACTCTTTGAAAAGCTTCAAGAGCATGAGATGGAGCTTGGGCGTCTGATACTGCATGAGGAGTTTGATCTCAGAAAGAAGGGAATCTCTCTCAAAGCTTAAACATCACAACCCATTGAAGAGATAGATAAT
>NC_032027.1:10412116-10414434 GCF_001865875.1 Lupinus angustifolius | reverse complement strand
TACTTATCTAAAAAGAGTTGATTCAGAGAAGAGCAATCCCCGGGACTTCAAATCAAAGAAAGCCTACATCGTTTGGGATGTACCGGAGGAAGAAACAACATCAAGCACCTCAGATGAAGAGGAGACCGTGAAGCTATGCCTAATGACCATTATAGATGAAGCTTGCGGATCGGGCAGCAAGGATACTTCAGATGAGGTATACTCTGACACATCCTCTTCTTCTTCTGACTCTCCCTCATATGAAATATTATAGAGTGCTTATGTTGAGATGCATGAAGAACTTAAAAAATTAGCAAAGATAAGTAACGAAAGAAATAGAATAATTTTGCTAAACCGACACAAAATAAATCAAATGCAGAAAGAATTAGATTAATTAAAACTAGAAAGAGAAACATTAGATCTAATTTTTTCTTGCGCTTAATGTGATTGCTCAAATAATAACTTATGTCAAAATGCTTTTTGTGAGTCTTGCGAGGACTTGCAAAACGAAAATTTTAAATTGAATGAAAAACTCGCAAAACCAGAAATGTAGGTGACCATACAGGATTAAGATATGTCCACCCATCTCGTAAAAATAGACCATATAGGAGACCTCTAACACGTCAATATAGAAATTCAAATAAACCAAACAGAGTCCCTACGTGCCATTACTGTGACACTCATGGTCACACTTCTCATTCCTATTATATCAGGAAATATGGGATACCCAGTGGTGTTTACGCTTGTGTAAGAAAGAGAGATAACTCCCTAGTCACTAACAAAAAAGGACCCAATATAATTTGGGTACCTGAGTCTAGCAGGTGATCTATATTGCTGGTATGTCTTCGAACACACAGACAAAATTGGTATCTTGATAGCAGCTGTTCGAGACATATGACTGGTGACAAGTCAAAATTCCTAGACTTGTCATTGAAAGAAAAGAGATTCATCACTTATGGAGACAACAACAAAGGAAAAATCTTGGGTACCGGGAAGATTGGAAACTCAACACACACAATCATCGAGAACGTTCTCTACGTAGAAGGTTTGGAATACAACCTATTGAGTATAAGCCAATTATGTGACAAAGGTAACATTGTGTCTTTTGATTCTGACTGTTGTATCATTCGTGATGAATTATCTAATGACGTTAAGTTTGTCAGACATCGAGTAAATAATATTTATATGGTTAATCTGGAGGATGTCACTTCCCTTTTCACAAAATGTCTAATTTCAAAAGAAGATGACATCTGGCTTTGGCATAGACGCGTCACTCACATACACATGAAGCATTTAGAAAAATTATCGAAAAATAACTTAGTAATCGGTCTTCCAAAACTCGATTTTAAAACTCAAGATTCCCGTGACATGTGTTAGAAATATAAACAAGTCAGGAATTCTTCTAATAAAAAGAATGTGATATCCACTACTAGACCATTGGAGCTTCTCCATATGGATTTATTTGGACCATCACAAATTATGAGTTTTGGTGGAAGCTATTACGCATTAGTTATTGTCGATGATTTTTCTAGATTCACTTAGACTCTATTTTTAGCATCAAAGAGCGATGCCTATAAATCTTTTAAATGTCTGGCCAAGCAAATCCAAAACCAGTCTAACCTAAAAGTTATGTACATTCGATCCGACCATAGCGGAGAATTCGAAAATCATAAATCTAATAAATCCTGTAATAAACATGGTATTATGCATAAGTTCTGAGCACCTCGTACCCCTCAACAAAATGGAGTTGTTGAGAGGCAAAATAGAGTTCTAGAAGAACTCGCAAGGACCATGTTAAATGATAGCAAGGTCCCAAAATATTTTTGGATTGATGCAGTTCACACAACATGCTATGTAATTAATAGAATATTACTTAGACCTACTTCTTCAAAAACTCCTTATGAAATTTTTAAGGGTCGAAAACCAAATATTGCTCATCTTCATGCTTTTGGCTGCAAATGTTTAATGGAAAAAGAATTGTAGGAAAATTTGACTCAAAAGCTGACGAGGGCATATTTTTAGGATATTCTCTACATAGCAAAGCATACCGTGTTTTTAACAAATATACTATACAAGTAGAAGAGTCTATTCATGTCAATTTTGACGAATCTTCTCCAAAAGAGAAGAGAAAGGTCGTTCCTGATGATATTTCAGGTACACTTGAAGAAGTACCATACCAGGACATAGAAGAAATCCAACAAGAAGCAGAACAAACAGAAACAGAGCAACATCAGGAAATGCCTATCGCTTGGAAAACTAAAAAGGATCATCCACTCGATAAAGTGCTAGGTGATATAACTACGGGAGTGGTAACCCGTAGCTCCTTACGAAACTATTAT
>NC_032027.1:10394362-10412110 GCF_001865875.1 Lupinus angustifolius | reverse complement strand
TCCGTAATAAGCTAGATGAGTATGGCTTAATAATTAGAAATAAGGCTCGCCTAGTGGCCAAAGGCTACAACCAGGAGGAGGGCATCGATTATGATGAAACCTACGCTCCTGTAGCCAGACTTGAGGCCATTAGGATGCTCTTGTCATTTGCATCAATCATGAACTTTAAAATTTTTCAAATGGATGTTAAAAGTGCCTTTTTAAATGGATATATTCAAGAGGAGGTGTACGTAGACCAACCACCAGGGTTTGAAAACTTCAAATACCCGAACCATGTATATCAACTCAAAAAGGCCCTCTATGGCCTAAAACAGGCTCCCAGAGCCTGGTACGCCATATTGAGTTCATTCCTCCTAGAAAAAGGGTTCGAAAGAGGCTTGGTCGATACTATTCTATAGGTTTGGTCGACACCACTCTATTCATCCGTAGATCTGATAATCATGTTTTACTCGTACAAATATATGTTGATGATTTAATCTTTGGATCTACTAATGACATCCTTTGTAAGGAGTTTTCTAAGTTGATGTAGGAGGAGTTTGAGATGTCGATGATGGGTGAGCTGACCTTCTTTCTTGGACTTCAAATCAAACAAATGGAAAGCGACATCTTCATCCATCAGTCGAAGTATTGCAAGGAATTATTAAAGAAGTTCGACATGGAGAAATATAAGGACACATGTACACCTATGGCATCCGCATGTTATCTGGACAGAGATGAAAATGGAAAAGCGATTGAGGTAACCAAATATCGTGGGATAATCGGCTCACTATTATATTTAACTGCTAGCCGACCCGATATTATGTTTAGTGTTTGCATGTGCGCTAGATTTCAAGCTTCACCTAAAGAATCACATTATATTGCTGTGAAATGCATCATGAGATATCTAAAAGGATCTATTCATATGAGATTATGGTATCCTAGGGATGCATCACTATCCTTGGTAGGTTACTTCGACTCCGACTTCGCTGGGTGTAAGTTGGATCACAAAAGCACTTGTGGGACTTGTCACCTATTAGGCAGCTCCCTATTTGCATGGCACAGCAAAAAGCTAGCGTGCGTTGCTTTGTCCACTGCTGAAGTGGAATACATTGCCGCTGGCGTATGTTGTGCTCAAATCCTTTGGATGAAGCAGCAACTTAAGGACTTTGGGCTTATATTAGAAAAGATCCCTATTAAATGTGATAACACAAGTGCCATTAACCTCTCTAAGAATCCCGTTTTTCATTCTAGAACTAAGCATATTGAAATAAGGCATCATTTCTTGCGTGATCATGTTCAAAAAGGTGATTCTGTTTTAGAATTTTTTGAAACAACTAAACAACTAGCATATATTTTTACCAAGCCCCTCTCACAAGATACGTTCTATGTTCTTCGAAGAGAACTAGGAATTCTTGATGAAAAATATCTCGATTAATTGTTTTTTGCCTTGCATGATCTCCTCTTTTAATGCTTTGTAAATGATGATTGAATGCTCATGATCCCATCTTATAAATCCATGATTTTGTGCTTAAATGCTCTAAATATATGTGATAGCTTATACATTAAATTATCCAATTAAGCTTGAAATCCTTGCATGCTTTTAAAACATCTAAAACGCTGAAACTAATGCATTTAATGGATTAAGTAACTCATTTAATCGATTACCTGAGGCAAAATTTTTAAAAATGTCACTTTCAGCTCAGGTTTAATCGATTAAGAGATGCTGTTAATTGATTAACGACATCAGTATAATTGGAACAGAAGTGTTTCTGGAATTATTTCAAAACACCATTCATCCCCTTTTCTCTCAAATCTCAGAGGAACAAGTTCAACATCATCCTAAGCTCAATCCTAGCCCTAAACCGAATCACTCCATTGCCTTTTCCCTCCATAAACCATTTCCCTTATATCCTAATTCTAAGCATTCGTTTTCCCCTAAATTCAGAACCTAACGTTAGGTTTATCCCTCACTCCACCTTTAAGCCTCCATCAGGATTAAGTGTTCATTTACTATGGATAAAGGACGTGGAAAGAGAATCAAAACAACCGCACAACGTCCACCGCATGCTCCAAAAGCAGTACCTCCTCCACAACCAAGGCCGAACCGCGGGGACCCATACTATTCTCTAATTCTATAAGAAACTCGGTTGCAAAAATTTCAGGGAAGAAAACTCACCTATATCCGGTTTACGAATGTAACATGGCTTGCTGAACAGAACTTTTAATTTCCTCATGGCTTACAAGCTCAAGGGGCCGTCCCCTTCTTGGAATTGAAAGGTAATATTTACCCTGCTCTAGTTAGGGAATATTACGCAAATTTTAGATACAAAGATGGAAATATTGGTCTTTGATAGCTGGAAAACTGTTTGAGATTAACGAAGAAATTTTTATGAACGTGGGTGGTTTAGCTTTTTCTGGTGCTAGTCTAAGTGATTGTGGTTTGGCAAACGATAACTCATTCGGTGCTGTTGAAATGTATAAATCATGTTTGCATAGACCTGAACTTTATGTCCAAGGCGAATTGACCAAAGCTGTCACTGTCCGTTGAAAACCGACTCCTACACTACTTGATTGCCTACATACTGATTCAGAGAAACACAACTCATGCACAACCCGCCGTGAATGATTTGAGGTTTATGTTTGTTGTGAAGGAAAACATCATGATAAAGTGGCCTGATGAAATTTGAAGGTCATGTATAGCATCTCAGTCTCTCAATCAAGACTACTTCCGTATAGTATCTTCATATCCCGAATAATTGACTATCTTCACGTTGACATTGAGGATACTATGGTAATGGACTGCTCAGACTAGGATCACTTGATTGGTGAGAGTTTAATTCACAAGATGAGATTCTACAAGTATGGCAACACTTGGCAATATCAAGAGGACTTCAACAATGCTAACCTTGATCATTCCGGTGAAGATGATCAAGACAAGAACCAATAGCCATTTGCTGCAACTTAGGAGGAGTATTCAGGACATGCATCTCAAGAACCTGCATTTGGACAAGCTTATATTGATGCTATGGAACAACGTCTCAATAATAGGATGGACCTTCATTTTCAGTCTCTCAAGTATTCATATCATACGGATTTGGAACATTTTGAGGAACGTCAGAATGCATACATTGAAAACCATTACCAATCCTTGCGGAACCATATTCAGTCTGCTAATGAGTCTCAGAATAGAAGAATGATTGCTGAGTTCAACAAGCTGAGTGTCTTCATCAAGGGTGGTTGTAGCTCATCAACTCCTGACAACCAGAATCCTCCATCTCATCCTTAAATAGGAACCCTTAGAGCCTTAGTTTAGTCCTCCTAGCTAATGGACTTTGTTGATCCTGTTTCCTCTTGAGATCTTATGTTTTGTGTTGCTTTACTGTTTTATTTGGATTGTAATAACTCATATCTACTGCTGATCCACTGTCTTACTTTTTTGAGAAATATGATTTCGAATTATCGCGTTTATACTTGCTTGATTAATTATGTCGCATATAGCACCTCACTTTGTTTGCAATGAAACTTGATCATGAGTGGTGTATGTAATTATGTTGACTGATTATGCCTACTATAAAATGCTTAAATACATCAAATGCATAATCATTCCATTCTTAATTTGCTTATGCATATCTCCTCATGTCATTCAAACTGTTCTGTGGCTATCTGCTGTCATTTTAATCGATTAACAGCTTCACTTAATCGATTAAATGATGTAAAAATTGTGAAGTTGTTCAAGCTTCTTAACAGTTGATTAATTGGTTCAAAACCAAAGGTTAATTGATTAATTTCAGCCTGTCTTAACCGTAATAACTCTCCTAACTTTGACTAGAATTGAATACGTTTATCTTTTTGATAATGTCGAAAAGGGGAGAAAGATTGCTTGTTGTGTTATATATTTTGCAGATTTTGTATAGTAGTTTTGTAGGTTGTCCTATCATGTTTCTGACAATATATTTCATATACACTTTAAATGCTTTAACTCTGAAAGTCAATCTCACTGCAAAATCATCATAGCAAAATCATCATCAAGCTTATCCATCAACAATTGAAGAATTTTGATGAAGTGTTTGTCATCATCAAAAAGGGGGAGATTGAAAGTGCAAAATGTCATGGATAGCACTAGCATGTCTTTGCCTATGTTTTGATGAAGACAAGAGTTTAACAAAGGTTGAAGATGGCTCAACAATCAATAGGCCTTATGTTCATTTGGTCATGTTTAGACTAGGATATAAATTGAGTCTATAGTCTGAGATGTATGCTGTAGTAAGTGAGTATAGGTTAGGTAAACCTAGATGCTAGTCTCTTAAGCCATCTTAATTGAACTATCATATTAATGAGATACATCATCTAGTTAATTGTATGTTCATGCATCTATCATACATATTATATGTGCATATTGGGCATAATATAATTGGTAAAGCATGTATGTTTATTGTGCATAACATATGAGAAGTTTGCCATTTGAAACATATGCATAAATGTTCCAGTTAATCGATTAACGTGGTAACTTAATCTATTAACCTAACTGATTTTCTGTTGAATATGTGTTTTCTGTTTTAACTGATTTCTGTGTCTTTCTATTGGCCCGTTAATCGATTAAATGGAAGTCTTAATCGAACTAGTTTGTTATGTGTTGTAACTGAAATTTGTTTTTGCTGTTGTAACTGCTTAACTATTTAACTGATTTTGCAATAGATGAAACCACTTATTCTCCATGCTATAAATACAAGGCTTTACTCAGAAATCCATAACATTGCATTCTATTGTATAGGGCTGTTTAGAGAGCATTTTGCATACGTGTTTTACTGTTTTTTCTACAAGAGAGTTGCATGTGTGAGAAGAGAGATTATGCTATTTTTGCAATAACATGCTTTCTGTTTTTGCATAGTTTCACATCCATTCTGATATTGCTCACATGATCATGCATTAGATTTTGATAGAAAGAAATCATTCATATATTGATATTGATTAACTCATTCCTATATTTATGGCTTAAGTGATTAGAAAAAGGGTTAATCTTTGAGTCTTTATCTTGTAATATTTTAAGCATTTCTGTGCTTACTATACCTTGCTGTTTAAACATGTTTTTTGTGTAGTTTAGATTTGTCTCTTGGTGTGAGATCACCATAGAGATTGAAGGTCTTCACTAAGGCAGGGAGGTCTTGATCTGAGGATAAGATTCTTGGCTGGGGCTAGTTCGTGAGAAAGGTTTTCTCAAGAGGCAAAAGGGTAGAGTCAAACCAAGTTTTAGAGATCCTAGATTTCAAGAAGGGAGCGTCCTATGTGCTTGTAATTGAATTGGTATTTGTATCCTTAATTCAATATTGTGAAGAAATAAAATCTCCCTGATCTAGAAGGGGAGGCCTGGATGTAGTTTTTTGTGGACCACAAACGAACCAGGATAAAAATCCTTTTTCCATTGTTCTTTCTCTCTTTATCTTCTTTATGTTTCTTGCCTTGATAAATTGAATCTGTAATTGAAAAGTTGGATATTTGTTTACTAGCATATACTTAATATTTGTGCATAAAAATATCTGAAGTATATTTTTTCAATTGTGTTTTAATCACTGTGCAATTTGCCTGTTTAGTCATTCTGTTCTGTACAATAGTTAATCGATTAAACCCTCATGTTAATCGATTAACTGTACTGTTTTTCCAACAGTGGGGTTTTTTGATAAGAAGCAGTAATTGTTAACCGCTACACCTATTCAACCCCACCTTCTAGGTGTTCCTAGACCACTGATACCTAACACTAAATTCTCTGAAAATGGGAAGAAGGTCTACGACCAACACCGTCTCTAAGCTATTAATTGCATATAAAAACATTTCAAAAACTTATTTGAGATTAGATGCGGTGCAGACATTAGCGTTGCTATTTCATCTATCTTACAAACAATTAAATATCAATTACTTTTCAAAAAATCTATTTGAGATTAGATGTGGTGCGAACATTAGCTTTGGTTCTTCATCTATCTCACAAGTAACTAAATTTCAATTACTTTTCAAAAACCTATTTGAGATTAAGTACGGTGTGGATATTAGCTTTGCTGCTTTAACTATCTCATAAATGAAAAAGTTTTAATTATCTTTTAAAAACAACATTTCAATTTCTTTTAAAAAATATATTTGAGATTTGGTGCGGTGCGGACATTAGCTTCTGCTGTTTCACCTGTCTTAAAAAGATGACAATATTCAAATTATATTTCGACAAAACCAAACCAAACAAATTAACAACCAATTTTCGACCAGAACTACATAGTCTTCATTTACCTATTGCACCCAAGGATACGTAGGAGCAAGATAAACTCTTGTCAGACGCAAATATAAAAAATAAATATTTCCCTTTAGAAATGAAATTCTTATTAAATAAATTGTTCAAGGTTATAAGAGTCCATGTCATTAGAGAGGGTACCATTTTAATACGGGCGGACGAGGTACTAATACCTTCCCCGATCTGTAACCGACTCCTGAGCTTAGAATCTTTGTTTAAAAACCATTTTATCCAATTCGGGCATAAAGAGAGTTTTCTAAGTTTTAACCGCAAAATACGTAGTGGCGACTCCAAGTTAATTGGGAGAGGTAGAAATCAGTTTGCCTCCTCCTAAGTCGTAGGGCCATTCTTCCAACCGAAAATCGGATCGTGACAGCTGGCGACACCCATAAGAGGGTTAGGCCTAGAACCACTTATTACATGGACTTAAATACCCATTTTTTTGCTTGTCATATTTTTTTACAATTATTATCTGATTTACTTTTATTTTATTTTATTTATTATCTGTGAACTCTCTGTTTGATTATTGTTGCAACTTTAGGGGGTGGGAATTCTTTTTTTGTAAAACAAAAGTTTGTTCGCTTCCTCACACACCAGCACAATACACTCGTGTAAACACACATATATGCCCTATACCCGGGGTATTAGAGATTAAGTTTGAGATAGAAGGGACATCCACTTTTTGTGGTGTTAGATTCAATCTGAGTAGTATAAGCATGATGAACCACCCAGATTGTTACCATATATTATGAGTTGAAAGTGCAAAGTATCAAGATAGCACTTAGCTTGCCTATGTTTTGATGAAGACAAAGGACTTAGTGAAAGCTTAAAGATAACTCAACAAATCAAAATGCCAAAGATTCAAGAGTTTCATGTCTAAACTAGAGTCTTAAATATGTGTCTTAGTTATTGAGTCTAGGGTAGGTAAACCTAGATGCAAATCTCACAAGTTCTAAAAACTATCATATCATTTCATTTACATGAGACATGCCATCTAGCTTATTATATGTTCATGCATTAATCATACACGTTATTTGTGCATTTTAGGCATAACATAATGGTAAAACATGTATAATTGATAAGCATAATATATAGGTAGTTTACCATTTAATATCTTAATTGAAAATATGTCAGTTAATCGATTAAGTAAATCTTTAATCGATTAACGTGAAAATAATTTTAACAGTTTCAACAGATAACTGAAAAATGGATTTCAGTTATTCTCAAATAGCCCATTAATCGATTAACATGCAACCTAATCGATTAACTAGGCGTCTAACAACTTTTCTATATAAACTTTATTTTCAATAGATTTCATATACGAATTACATCATTCATTCATTCAAGTTAAAATTGCTAAGTTCCATATTTTCATGTTCAATGTATGTCATATAGGCAGAGAATTGCATGTGAGATTAGAGTGAGATAGTATCAGGCTTAGGGATTAACATGTCATCCATTGCATGTGATTAAATGTGTTCATCATTCTATCTTCTTCTTGCATGATTCTTTCATTCTGTTTAGAGATTTCTTAAGAGTAGAAATTACATGTTCTTCATGATTCTAATCTTATACATATTCTTGATAATTGTGAGATTTGTATAAGGTTTATAACTTGTTCTTGATTGTAACATTTAAGCCTTTTAGTGCTTCACATTACTATGTTTTTGTTGTGTTTTTGTAACAAGGAAAGTCGTCTCTTGGTGTCATGCCATCAACGAGATACATAGAGTCTTCACCAAGACTTGGAGGTATTGAGTTTAGGACATACTCTTGGATGGGGTTGGATCGTAGGAAAAGTGTTCCTAGACGATTGGTAAGGTCAAACCAAGGTAGGGGTTTTGGGAATTCAAGAAGGTAGCGTTCAAGGTCTTGTAATTGGAAGTGTGTATGTAAGATACATTGACTTCAATTTTAGTGAAGAAAATATCCCAGATTAGAGGGGAGGAATGGATGTAATTTTGTAGTGGACCATAAAACGAACCAGTATAAAAACCTTATTGTAGGTTGTTTCTTACCCTTATCTCTTTGCTGTTTTAAGTAGTTTTTAATTGTCATTGTAGCTGATATTTTGAATATAGTAATACTACCATATAAAGATCATTTCTGTTCAAATATATCTGCTATATCATTTCTATATAATCTGTAAGTAGCTGTGTAATTGAGCCATTCAGCAACTGTCTGTTATGTGTGATTTAATCGATTAAGGTAGTACTTTAATCGATTAACTGGGTGATTTTCCAGAATATGGCTTTGGTGCGAATAGCGGTATTTGGGAACCGCGACACCTATTCAACCCTCCCCCTTCTAGGTGTATTCTGTCACTGATACCTAACAAGTGGTATCAGAGCTAGTACGTCGTGCTAGCTCAATCGTATCCGCATGATCCTTAAGGGAAATTAAATGGGTTCCACCAACCCCTTTTGCATTGATGGCACATCCATTAACCGGCCTCCCTTATTCAGTGGCGAAGGATATGCCTACTGGAAAGTTCGCATGAAAATCTTTATTGAGGCCATCGACTCAGATATTTGGGAATCCGTAGTCCATGGGCCCTTCGTTCCACAATATTTAGTGGACGATGAACCGAAAGATAAACCGAAAAGTCTATGGACCAATGATGAACGCAAAAAGGTTCCATACAACCTGTGTGCTAAAAACATCATCACATCGGCCTTATCCTATGATGAGTTCTTTTTGGTTTCATAGTGCCAAATTGCGAAAGTAATGTGGGACACTTTACAAGTGACTCATGAAGGCACTAGCGAAGTCAAGCGTGCCAGACTGAATGCCCTAACACATGAATATGAGTTGTTTCATATGTTACCGAGTGAATCTATCGGTGACATAAAAAAGCGATTGCCTCATATAGTTAACCATTTAGTTGCTTTAGATAAAAATTTTACCAAAGGATAGCTTACTAACAAAGTTTTACGCTGTCTTGACAGGAGATGGAAACCAACAGTAACAACTATTATGAATTCGAAGGATCTTCACTCCATGCCTTTGGTCACATTGTTTGGCAAACTTCAAGAGAACGAAATGGAGCATGGACGCCTAACTATGCACGAAGAATCATATTGCAAAAAGAAAAGTATATCTCTCAAGGCAACAATGTCTCAATTTATATAAGAGAGAGAAGAAGATGAATCTGATTCAGATGTGGATGATGAAACTTTGAGCCTGTACACTAATTCGGGAAATTCCTAAAGAAAGGAGGCTTCAAACGTTTCCAGAAGAAAGAAGCACGCAAATCAACAAGAACAGGCAAGAGTAAAGAGCACTTCACTTGCCACGAGTGTGGTAAGCCAGGACATATGAGGTTCCAATGTCCTACTTAGAAGGTTGATTCAGATAAGAGCACTCCTTGTGACTTCAAATCAAAGAAAGCTTATATAGTTTGGGATGTACTAGAGGAGGACACGATATTGAGCACCTCAGATGAAGAGGAGACATCCAAACTATGCTTAATTACTAGAACAAATAATGCTTGTTACTCAAATTCGAAAGAGGTAAACAACAAGGTATATTCTGACATCTCATCTACTTCATATGATGATTCTCCTCCTTATGAGGATTTGTATAATGCTTATAGTGTATGTCGAATTTTATGATGAACTAAAGAAATTAGCTAGGATCAGAAAAAGAGTAATCCTTCTAAATGAACAAAAAAATAGTCTCATTACAAAAAGAATTAGATGAACTAAAATTAGAAAACGAAACATTAGATTTAATCTATTCTTGTAATGCATGCAATTGCTCTAATGATAATGTGTGTTAATCAATTGTCTGTGATTCTTGCAAAGATTTGAAAAATGAAAATTTAAGACTTAATGAAAAATTTACAAGGAGTCAATACATGTTAGACATTATGCTTAGCCAAACCAGGAATGTTGGTGACCATACCGGCCTAGGATATATTCCCCCTATGCGTAGGAGAAGACTATAGAAAATAGATTTTAAAGTATTAGAACTATGATTCATAACTTAATATTTAGACCTCGCAACCGATGTAGGAGACCTATTAATCTACCTAATAAGAAATATTTTAATAAAAATGTTCCTACATGCTTTTACTATGGCACTCATGGCCACACTTCCTAATCTTGTTATACTAGAAAATATGGTATACCTAGTGGCGTGTATGCATGGATGAAGAGGGAGATGACTCCCTAGATACTAACAGAAAAGGACCCATCATAACTTGGGTAACTGAAAAAGGCAAGTGATCTATGTTTTGCAGGTATGTCTACGAGCACATGGATAACATTGGGTGATAGATCAAAATTCCTAGATCTATCCTTGAAAGAAAAAGGGTTTGTCACGTATAGAGACACCAACAAAGGGAAGATACTTGGCACCGGAATGATTGGCAACACAAATCAGGCAGTGATCGAAAATGTGTTATATGTTGAAGGCCTTTAACATAATCTCTTGAGTATCAGCCAACTATGAGATAAAGGTAACCGTGTATCTTTTGATTCTGAGTGTTGTATAATTCGTGACAATATATCTAATAAAGTTAAGTTTGTCGGATATCATATAAATAATATCTATATGGTTATTCTGGAGGATGTCACTACTATATTTTCAAAATGTTTTATATCTAAAGAGGACGACATCTGGCTTTGGCATAGGCGTGTCGCTCATATTCATATAAAGCATCTAGATAAATTGTAAAAAAATAATTTGGTTGATGGGCTACCAAAACTTGATTTTAAAACTCGGGAAACTTGTGATACGTGTCAAAAATGTAAACAAGTTAAAAACTCTTTTGCTAAAAAGAATGTGATATCCACAACAAGACCCTTGAAGCTTCTCCATATGGACTTGTTTGGACCATCACAAGTTATAAGTTTTGTGGTAACTTTTATGCTTTAGTAATCGTTGACGATTTCTCTAGATTTACATGGACATTATTTCTACCGTCCAAGAGCGATGCTTTCAAGTCTTTCAAAAACCTTTCCAAGCAAATCCAAAATCAGTTTAATCATAAGATAGTATATATTCGATACGATCATGGTGGCCAATTTGAAAACCATCAGTTTGATAAATTTTGTGATAAATATGGCATTATGTATCAATTCTCAGCCCCCCGTACCCCTCAACAAAATGGAGTTGTTGAGAGGAAGAATCGAGTCTTAGAGGAACTTGCTAGAACCATGCTAAATGAAAGCAAGGTTCCTAAATATTTTTGGGCTGATGTAGTGCATACATCTTGCTATGTTATTAACCATATACTCTTAAGGCCTACTTTTTCAAAAACACCTTATGAACTTTTAAAAGGTCGAAAACCTAATATTTCTCATTTTCATGCCTTTGGCTGTAAATGCTTTATATTAAATAATGGAAAAAGAGCTTTAAGTAAATTTGATTCAAAAGTTGGTGAGGGTATATTTTTAGGGTATTCATTGCATAGTAAAGCTTATCGAGTCTTTAATTAATATTCAATGCAAGTAGAAGAGTCTGTGCATGTCCATTTTGACGAATCTTCTCCAAAAGCGAAGAGGAAGGTATTTTCTGATGATGTTGCGGGTGCTTTAGAAGAAGCACACTCTAAGGACATGGACCAAGAGAAAGAGGCAGAAGTAGAGAAAATTGTCCAAGATGAGCATCAGGACCTGCCAATCGCGTGGAAGACCAAGAAGGATCATCCACTAAATAAAGTGATATGTGATATAACTACGGGGGTGGTAACCCGTAGCTCTTTACATAAATTTTGTAACTTTGTTGCTTTTTTATCTCAAATCGAGCCAAACACCATTGATGAGGCCATTGAGGATGTGCACTGGGGTATAGCTATGCAAGGAGAGCTGAGCTAGTTCGAGCGTAATAATGTATGGGACTTGGTCCCTAAGCGTAAAGAACATCCAGTGATTGGTGCTAGATGGGTCTTTCATAATAAATTGGATGAATCTGGTTTGATAATTAGAAATAAAGCACGTTTAGTGGCCAAAGGCTACAACCAGGAGGAGGGCATCGATTATGATGAGACCTACGCTCCTGTAGCCAGATTAGAGGCTATTAGGACGCTCCTATCCTTTGCATTAATTATGAATTTTAAGCTCTTTCAAATGGATGTCAAGAGCACCTTCTTGAATGACTACATTCAAGAGGAGGTATATGTAGATCAACCTCCCGATTTTGAAAATTTTAAATATCCGAACCATGTATATAAGCTCAAAAATGCCGTTTATGGCCTTACACAAGCTCCCAGAGCTTTGTATGATAGATTGAGCTCTTTCCTTTTGGAAAAAAGGTTCATGAGGGGTATGGTTGATACTACCCTCTTTATTTGTAGATTAGATAATCATATGCTATTAGTTCAAATATATGTTGATGATATAATCTTCGGATCTACTAATAAAATTCTTTGTAAAGAATTTTCTGATATGATGCAGGGTGAATTTGAGATGTCGATGATGGGTGAGCTGACCTTCTTTCTTGGGCTTCAAATCAAACAAATGGAAAGTGGCATCTTCATTCATCAATCAAAATCCTGCAAGGAGTTACTCAAGAAGTTCGATATGGAAAAGTGTAAAGAGGCTTCAACACCTATGACGTCTGCATGCTATCTAGACAAAGATGAAAAAGGAAAAGCAATCGAGGTAACCAAGTATTGTGGGAGCATCGACTCATTATTGTACTTAACTGCGAGTCGCCCCGATATTATGTTTAGTGTTTGTATGTGTGCTAGATTTCAACCTTTGCCTAAAGATTCACATTATACTGTTGTTAAACACATCATGAGATATTTAAAAGGAACAACTAATATGGGATTATGGTATCTTAGGGATGCCTCATTATCCTTGGTAGGGTATTCCGATTTTGCAGGATGTAAGTTGGGTCAGAAAAGTACTAGTGGGACTTGTCATTTACTTGGTAGTTCCTTAGTTGCATGCCATAGTAAAAAGCAAGCTTGTGTTGCTTTGTCCACCACCAAAGAGGAATACATTGTTGTCGGTGTGTGTTGCGCTCAAATCCTTTGGATGAAGCAGCAACTTAAGGACTTTGGACTTAATCTAGAAAAGACCCCTATAAAATGTGATAATACAATTGCCATAAACCTATCCAAGAATCCCGTTTTGCATTATAGAACCAAACATATTGAAATTAGACATCATTTCTTGCGTGACCATGTACAAAAAGGCGATTGTGTGCTTGAATTTGTTGAAACTACTATACTAAGCAATTGACTGATATTTTCACCAAGCCTCTCTCACGAGATACTTTCTATGTTCTTCGAAGAGAACTTGGAATCCTTGATGAAAATTATCTTGATTAAAATGTATATTTGTTGTGAACGCATTATATTCCTATTATGACTCATGATCTTGTATGATAAGCTGTATATGTATATGTGTTTGAGTAAAATTTGCTTGATATAATGTTAGAAATCTATGCATGTTTTTAAAACCCAAAAACCTCTTAATTCTACAAATCTGATGCCAATTAATCGATTAACCATATTTCTTACTTGATTAAAATGAGTTCCAGTAGCAAACATTTTATTTTTCATAATAGTTAATCGATTAACATCCTACTTTAATCGATTACCTGGGCTCATTCCTTTGAAAATCTGGAATTTTTAACTATGATTAATCGATTAAATACATCTCTTAATCGATTAACGTTAGCAGATAAATTAGAATCAATAGCGCTTTTATCATTTTTACAAACCCTCTCTTCCTCCTTTTCTCTGAAAATCTCAAAAGCAAACAGAAAATTCGATTTCTTAGCTTAAAGAAGAATTAAACCTCATCTTTACCCATATTGCACCTCAATTCATGCCATTCCCAATTCCAAACCCTAAGTTAGGTTCCCTCCCTTAACCTTCTTCTCCTTGCATTTCACTCACGGTTTTTCGCTTCAAAATGGAAAGAGGTCGTTCGAAGAGGTTCAAGACAACTGCTCATCGCATTCGTAATCCTGCTACTGCTTCATCTCAAATCTGAATATGAGGCAAGACCGAGGAGATCCTCACTACTCTCTTATTCTTCAGGAGACTCGGTTGTCCAAGTTTCAAGGAAGGAAACCCACTTACATCAGGTATGTTGATCTAACCTGGATGGCGGAACAAGATTTTGAGTTTCCGCAAGGTATGCAAGCTCAGGGAGTTGTGATGTTTCTGGAATTGGCGGGAAATATGTACCATGCGTTGATTAGAGAATTTTATGCCAACTTCCGATATAAGGATGGCAAATACTGGTCGATGATTTCTGGAAATTTATTTAAGTTGGATAGTGATATTTTCATGAATGTGGGTAGGTTATCCAGAACTGGTGCTAGCCTAGGTGATTGTGAATGACTCAAGGATTTCGATGCTGCTGAGGTTTGCTAATCATGTCTGAGAGGTCCTCATCTGTATATCCAAGGAGAACTGACTAAAGCTGGTTCACTACCTGTAGAGAATAGATTGCTTCACTATTTGATTGCTTACATCTTGATTCAGAGGAACATAAATCACACACAACCTACTATTAATGATCTGAAATTCATATATGCTGTGAAGGAAAATATAATGATTTATTGGCCTGAAGAGATCCTGAAGGTCATGTATAATGTCTCTACCTCACAATCCAAGTTGCTGCCCTACAGTGTATTCATCTCGAGGATATTATTTATCTTCATATTGACGTATCTGACACCATCGCTACAAGGACTTCTGAAAAAGATCACCTTGTTAGTGAAAGCTTAACACACAAAATGGGTATCTACAAGTATGAAAGTACTTGGAAATACCAAGAGGATTATGCTAATGCTAATGTGGATGTATCTGATGATGAAGATCAGGCTGGACCTGATCAACCTAATACCAGGAACTCAGGGGGAGCAAACTAGAAACGCGCCGCAGGAATCATCCTTTAGATTAGCTCAACTGGATATGTGTCTTAGTTATTGAATCTAGGTTAGGTAAACCTAGATGCAAATCTCACAAGTTCTAAAATCTATCATATCATTTACATGAAACATGCCATCTAGATTATTATATGTTCATGTATTAATCACACATGTTACTTGTGCATTTTAGGCATAACATAATGGTAAAACATGTATAGTTTATAAGCATAACATATAGGTAGTTTACCATTTAATATCTTAACTGAAAATATGTCAGTTAATCGATTAAGTAAAGCTTTAATCGATTAACGTGAAAACAATTTTAACAGTTTCAACAGATAACTGAAAAACGGATTTCAGTTATTCTCAAACAACCCGTTAATCGATTAACATGCAACATAATCGATTAACTGGGCGTCTAACAACTTTTCTATATAAACTGTATTTTCAACAGATTTCATATACGAATTAGATCATTCATTCATTCAGATTAGAATTGCTAAGTTGCATATTTTCATGTTCAAAGTATGTCATATAGGCAAAGAGAATTGTATGTGAGATTAGAGTAAGATAGTATCATGCTTAGGGATTAACATGTCATCCATTGCATGTGATTAAATGTGTTCATCTCTATTTTTCCTCTCAACAACTCCATTTTGTAGAGGGGTGCGTGGTGCTGAGCACTGATGCAACATACCATGTTTATCACATAATTTATTAAATTTATGATTTTCGAATTCTCCGCCATGGTCGGGTCAAATGTAAATAATCTTTAGGTTAAATTGATTTTGGATTTGCTTGGCTAGACATTTAAAAGATGTATAGGCATCGCTCTTTGATGCTAAAAATAAAGTCCAAGTGAATCTAAAAAAATCGTCGACAATAACTAAGGCGTAATAGCTTCCACCAAAACTCATAATTTGTGATGGTGCAAACAAGTCCATATGGAGAAGCTCCAATGGTCTAGTAGTGGATATCACATTCTTTTTATTAAAAGAATTCCTGACTTGTTTATATTTCTGACACATGTCACAGGAATCTTGAGTTTTAAAATCGAGTTTTGGAAGACCGATTACTAAGTTATTTTTCGATAATTTTTCTAAATGCTTCACATGTATGTGAGAGACGCGTCTATGCCAAAGCCAGATGTCATCTTTTTTTGAAATAAGACATTTTGAGAGAAGGGAAGTGACATCCTCCAGATTAACCATATAGGTATTATTTACTCGATGCCCGACAAACTTAATGTTATTAGATAATTCGTCACGAATGATACAACAGTCAGAATCAAAAGACAAAGTATTACCTTTGTCGCATAATTGGCTTATGCTCAACAAATTGTGTTCCAAACCTTCTACGTATAGAACGTTCTCGATTATTGTGTGGGTTGAGTTGCCAATCTTCATGGTGCCCAAGATTTTTCCTTTGTTGTTGTCTCCATAAGTGACGAATCCCTTTTCTTTCAACGACAAGTCTAGGAATTTTGACTTGTCCCCAGTCATATGTCTCGAACAACCGCTATCAAAATACCAATTTTGTAAGTGTGTTTGATGACATACCTGCAATATAGATAACCTGCTAGACTCAGGTACCCAAATTATGTTGGGTCCTTTTTTGATAGTGACTAGGGAGTTATCTCCCTTTCTTACCCAAGCTTAAACATCACTGGGTATCCCATATCTCCTGATATAACAGGAATGAGAAGTATGACCATAAGTGCCACAGTAAAGGCATGTAGGAACTCTATTTTACTTATTTGAATTTCTATATTGACGTGTTAGAGGTCTCCCATATGGTCTATTTTTATGGGATGGGGGAACATATCCTAATCCAGTATGGTCACCTACATTTCTTGTTTTGCTAAGCAAGGTGTCTAATTGGTTTTTACTATTTGTGAGTTTTGCGAGTTTTTCATTCAGTTTAAGATTTTTGTTTTTCAAGCCCTCGCAAGACTCACAAGTAGTATTTTGACATTAGTTATTATTTGAGAAATCACATGAAGCGCAAGAGAAAATTAGATCTAATGTTTCTCTTTCCAATTTTAATTCATCTAATTCTTTCTGTAGTTGAATTATTTTTTGTTGGTTTAGCAAAATTATTCTTTTTCTCTCGTTACTTAACTTTGCTAATTTTTTAAGTTCTTCATGCATCTCAACATAAGCACTATATAATATCTCACATGAGGGAGAGTCGGAAGAAGAAGAAGATGTGTCAGAGTATACCTCATCTGAAGTATCCTTGCTACCTGATATCGCCATTAAGCACAGCTTCGCGGTCTCCTCTTCATCCGAGGTGCTTGATGTTGTTTCTTCCTCAGGTACATCCTAGACGATGTATGCTTTCTTTGATTTGAAGTCCCATGGATTGCTCTTCTCTGAATCAACTCTTTTCAGGTAAGTAGGGCACTGATACTTCATGTGTCCTGGCTTACCACATTCATGGCAAGTGAAGCGCTCTTTTGTCTTGCCTTTCTTTGTTGATTCTCGCGCTTCTTTCTTTTGTAATCGTCTAAGTCCTCCTTTCTTCTTCAAGAAATTTTCAAATTTTTGTACTAGGAGGTTTAGTGTTTCCTCGTCAATGTCTGAATCAGAGTCTTCATTATCTATCCCTTCAATGGGTTGTGATGTTGAAGCTTTGAGAGAGATTCCCTTCTTTTT
>NC_032027.1:10391762-10394262 GCF_001865875.1 Lupinus angustifolius | reverse complement strand
CCTCGTCAATGTCTGAATCGGAGTCCCCATTATATATCTCTTCAATGGGTTGTGATGTTGAAGCTTTGAGAGAGATTCCCTTCTTTTTGCGATCGGACTCCTCATGTATTGTTAGATACCCAAGCTCCATCTCATGCTCCTGAAGCTTTCCAAAGAGTGTTGCCAAAGGCATGGAGTCTAGATCCTTAGACTCCATGATTGTTGTTACTTTAGGTTGCCATCTCCTGTCAAGACAACGTAAGACTTTATTAGTGAGCTCTCCTTTAGTGAACACCTTATCTAAATCGATAAGATGGTTAATGATGTGAATGAATCGTTTTTGCATATCGCCGATTGATTCACTCGGTAGCATACAAAACAATTCATATTCGTGAGTTAGCGCATTTAACCGGGCGCGCTTGACTTCGCGAGTGCCTTCATGAGTCACTTGTAAATTGTCCCACATTTCCTTGGCACTTTGACATTGGGACACCCAAAAGAATTCATCATAGGATAAGGCCGATGTAATGATGTTCTTGGCGCGAAGGTTGAACAGGACCTTCTTACGCTCCTCATCGGTCCATAAGCTTTTTGGCTTTTCTTTTGGTTCGCCATCCACTAAGTGAAGTAGGGCGTAGGGGCCACTGATTACGGATTCCCAAACATCCGAATCAATATCCTCAATGAATATATTCATTTGGACTTTCTAGTAGGCGTAACCCTCGCCACTGAATACGGGAGGGCGGTTAATAGATGTGCCATCACCGCCAAAGGGGTTGGTGGAACCCATTTTAATTCCCTTCGATCACGCGGATGTGGTTGAGCTAGCATGTCATACTAGCTCTGATACCACTTGTTAGGTACTAGTGGTCTAGGATATGGCACTTATCTTAAGCATAATTGAGAAAAACCAATTTAAAACGATAATTTTTGTATAAAATATCACAATTTAGTATATTTGTTTTTGTATTTCCTTTTTATGTATTTTTTAGGAATTAAAATGAAGCGAAGAAGAAAAAAGATTCATGGTCAACAAAGCAAAAACGTAAAGAAATCAACGTGCTGGACCAGAAAACTAAGCGTGGAACAAGCCCCGCTGAGCTAACCTGGCCACCAGCTTGACGGAACAAGCCCCGCTAAGCTGACCTGGCCACCAGCTTGACATGGTCACCAGCTTGACCAAGACCAAACTGCTCAACCAGGCAGTTGAGCGGACCTGCTTAGCCGCTCAGCCTAGCACCAGACTCCTGACCAGATCAGCAAGCACCAAGCCACGTCCTAGTAACAAGGTCAGAAGCTGCTGAACAAGTAGCTTAGCGGTGAAGCAGGTGCGCTGAGCGGTGTGCATCAGACTTGACTTAACTATCAAGCAAACCATGAAGTCATCCATGACCTCACCTCAAGTAGCCCACCATAGGCTTTTCAGAAGTAGCTCACAATAGCTAGTCTCACATCCCACAACTAGCTTTGATGAGTCATGCACAAAGAGGTGACTAAGCTATTTGGCCAAGAGACCAAACGCATTCTGAAGGGTTTGGTCAGCTGCTTAGTGGTCCAGCTAAGAAGCTCAACGGTCTGGCATTGAGGCCTATAAATAGGAGACCATTCCCTTAGAGCAAACAGATCATAACACACCAAAAAAAGACCAAAAACACTTGAAAGAAGGAAATCTCTCACGAGGAACCTCTCTTTTGAAGTTCTTTCTTCATTTCTTAGTTTAGAGTTTTTATTTCAAGCAAGTTTTGTAATTTTTAGTTTAGAATTCAAGAGGAGAAAAGGGGAAGGCAAATGAGATGCAAAAATCAATTTTGTAATCTCATTTGGAACTCAAAAGCATCTAATTCTTGGATGAATAGCTCATGCTCCTAAAAAATTTCTTTTCAACAAGGTTATGTAATTTCTATTTCTTCTTAATTTACAAAAGTTTGAATTTTAATCATTCAAGTTGGTGCTTTGGTTAATATTATTTGTTTGAGAAGTACTTAATGCTCTTTTTAGATTGATCACCTAAAAAATGATTTGAAGTCAATAAAATTACTTGTCTCAAACACTTAAAAAATAAACTTTGGAGTAGTTGTACTACTTAGTTTATTTGCCAAGTTAAGCATGCTTTTCTTAAGATCTTACATTCATTTCGAGTCGCCAATGGTTAGGGTGTGACAACCTAATCTCTTTTATGGCCGTAGTATTGTTTAAGTAATGAAGATAAGTGTTTATCATTCTACCATTTTAGGATATACACTAAAAGGAGGATTTCAGACCTTGATGTTTTGGGTTAACCAATGTAAAATATAAGAACTTGTGTAAGTAGTTCAAACTCACAAGAAGTTGAGAAATATATTTTCCTTATTCAAAATGATCTTGTCTCCTCAAGAATTTGTTAATATTTAGTTTTATGTTTATTATTACTTGTTTATATCCATTTCAATTCAAAACCATCAAAGTATGTTTAAACCATTATTTGTGATTTGACATGTTTATATGATTTATTTTATTAGGCAATTCCTTGTGGTTCGACATA
>NC_032027.1:10344788-10391662 GCF_001865875.1 Lupinus angustifolius | reverse complement strand
CAGAACGATTTGTTGAGAGGAGAAAACTCCCAATAAAATACACGGAGATACGATTTCAACAAATTGGCCCCGCTGCCGGGGAATTGCTTTAATAATAGAACATTTCATATTTATATGTCATTTATCAAATAATTGTGCATAACATTTTCTTTCTCTTTTTTATAAATTTATTTTTCCTTTTGTACATCTTTATTTTTATGTTTTGTACATTTGAAAAAAATTAATAACTAAAAAAGAAAAAAAGTGAATTAGTGGAGTGAAAACTCACTAGTTAAGAAAGATTTTATTGTTGTTATAAAATATTTAGGAGATGTGGAGGTACCCCTCATCAACCTTTTCAAAAGAACAACATCAAAAGGGATTGAAATAAGCAAGGATTAGTGACTGGAATTTTTCTTCAAGAAGGGAAGCCACTTGAATTCTTAAAGGTTAAGTATTCACCATGTAATTTTTGATGATGATATTTTATCTTGTGATACTTTAACCAAACATCTCCATCAACATACCTTAGTAAATGATTTTGAAATTGTTAAATTAATTTTTAAAAACTAAGAGCATGCTTGTTACATTTGGGCCAAAAATGAATTTTTTCAAACTTGAGAACTCCTAAATAGTAAGTTTTTTGGTTCACCATTTAACAAAATAAATTCATGAAATTCTGAATGGATTTATTTATGGATGTTTGGTGTGATAAAATGTGTTTTGAAGTTCCATAAATTCTGTTTGGACTTCCATTTTATCACTTGGATTTGAAATACGATTGAAATTTTTTCTGAACATCAATTTTCATGAAAAACATGATATTTGTTTGGAATTCTCTCAATCAAATTTAATTTATGAACTTAGTGTCTTAGGAAATTATAAATTCATGTGAATTGTTAGACTAAACTCAAATAAAAAGAAAATTGCAAGTTCGAAATGATTTACAGGAAAATGAAAACAAGGAGAATGAAATTCTGTGTTCTCCTAAAAATGGTGGTTAGTTTTAATTTTTTTTCATTTGTTGAAAATATTATACAAACTTCCTAAAAATATTTTTTTGACTTGAGGACAAGTCAAGTTCTTAAGTTTGGGGGAGTGTATATAACATTTTGAAAGAATGAAATTTTGTTGTATTTTAAAACTTTCTGCTGTATTTTAATTCCTTAGTGTGTTTTATTTTTATTTGTTAGTGTGTTTACTTGTTAAAATTATTTTTTTAGTGTGTTTATTTTTTCTTTTTGAAGATTTATTTAAAAAGTGAATTTGTTGAAACTAAATAAAGTAAAGGAACTCAAACTTGGCTTAAACATTTTTCAAGATCAATGACTTTGTAAATTACAAGTTTTGATGAGCAACATGAGATGAAAATTTGAAAATTTTGTGAATAATTCATAATGTTATAACTTGGATAAAATGCAAACGTTTTGGAAAATAATTTATCATGACCTTGTGAATTTGTTTAAAAATCAAAGAGTTGTACATAAACCAACCTTGTGAGGGGGTGTAAGCCAAACACATTAATTATGTGAGCTTAGTGAGAAACTTTTTGGTTTTGCACAATTGATTTTGTTTGAATATTTCTTTACCTGGTTGCACATAATTTGATAGGATATGATCAAGGCAAGTTCTTTCAATTAGAATGAGCCACTTGACCAAAAATGAGCAACCAAAAATAGGAATATCCTTTGTTAACCCCTTTGAGCCTTAAACCCAACTGCTGGAAAACAATCCAGTTAATCAATTAATAACAGGACTAATGCTTAAACAACAAGGTATACACACTAAACAAATCCAGACTTCAATATCTGTGGTGATCTCACACCAAGAGACAAATCTAGACTACACAAAAAAGACGTTAAACAACAAGGTATACTAAGCACAATAATGCTTAAAATATTAAGAGATAAAGACTCAAAGATTAAACCTTTTACTAACCAGTTAAGCCATCAATATTCAAATGAGTTAATCAATATCAGTATACAAATGATTTCTCTCTAACAAAATCTAATGCATGATCATGTGAGCAAGATAAGAATGGATACGAAATTATGCAAAAACAGTAAGCATATGACAACAATTAAAATAGCATAATCTCTCTTCTCACGCATGCAACTCTCTTGAAAAAACACAGTAAAACATGTATGCAAAATGCTCTCTAAACAGCCCTATACAATAGAATGCAATGCTGTGGGTTTCTGACTGATGCCTTGAATTTATAGCATGGAAAATAGGTGGTTACATTCGTTGCAAAAACAGTTAAACAGTTAAAACAAATTTCAGTTAAAACACATAATAGACTAGTTAATCGATTAAGGCTTCCATTTAATCGATTAACAGGGTAACATAATGACACAAAATTCAGTTAAAACAAAAAACATATATTTAAAGGAAAAGCAATTGAGTTAATCGATTAAGTTACCACGTTAATCGATTAAGTGGAACATTTATGCATATGTTTCCAATGGTAAAGTTCTTCTATGTTATGCACAATATGCCTAATATGCACATATAACATGTATGATAGATGCGTGAACATACAATTAAGTAGATGATGTATCTCATGAATATGATATGTCAATTAAGATGGCTTAAGAGACTAGCATCTAGGTTCACATAACCTATACTCACTTACTACGGCTACTACGGCACACATCTCAGACCACTTAGATTATAGACTCAATTTATATCCTAGTCTAGACATGACCAAATGAGCATAAGGCCTACACACACACACACACAATTTAAAACAGAAAAGTTGACACATATTGTTCAGGAAATATAAAGCTCTAAGTTTCATATCTTCAGAGAGATTTCAAAGTGTTCTTTTGAGAAAAGAAAATTGTGAATTTTTATAAGATACCCGTTGAGCTTTATTGTCAAATTTTTTGTTTAAAAAGAAACCTTGCATCTCACACATTCTGTTTATGTAATTGTGAGATCTTTTAGAATGGTTCTTAGATTGTGAGAAAAGTGTAAAATCTGCACATATTAGGTGCACACATAACTTGAAGAAAATTGTTAGACTAAGGCATTAATACATTTTCTTGGTGTGTTGTATCACCATAGAAGGAGAATAGGTTTGGGAAAATCCTAGGTCTTATTAGATGTATCTTCACAAGAAGCAAGATGTCTTGGTATTGAGCAATACTTAGGCTGGGGCTAGAGTCACAAACGGTGTTGTATCCTAGTAGGCGAGCTTAGTAGTCAAACCAAAGTGGCGTCTTGTATTGGAAGTGTGTTTGTAAAGAGCATTGAATTTCCATAGTGAATAAAAATCTCACAAAATCAGAAGGGGGGGCCTGAATGTATATTACAAGTCAACCCGCAAACGAACAAGGATAAAAGTCGTGTCTCATTCTTCTTTTCCCTTATCTTTTACATTTTCGCATTACTTGTTTTACTTAAGTTGACATGCATATAATTCTGTGTTAATTGTATATTTGTATTGTGCATTTACTGTTCTTAACTGTTTGTAATAAGTGCATATATGTTGAGTAGAATCTTGGTAATCTTGGAGATCGAAAGAAAACTGTTTTCACTGAAACTGGACTAAATAATCGATTAAGTTGATTAGTTAATCGATTAATAGCAAATCGAGTTAATCGATTAAATCTGTGCGTAATCGATTACACAATGTATAATTTTGTGCTTTCTCTTTGTTTATCGAGCGATGGTAATTGTGTATCGTATCACCTATTCACTTCCCCCTCTAGGTGAGTGAGAGAGCCCTGTGGGACCCAACACTTTGTCCCTATATCAAATTGAAAACAAGGTATGGATGTGTCATCCTTGTATATCCAATTTATGTTCCTTGATACTCGAGAAGATTTTCAGAAATAAATAACTCATATTTATTCTTTATGAACATGGTCATGCATTTTAAAGTCTGACTCTATCAAATGACTTGTAGATATTTACTCATGATACATAGGAGGGACCAATATCATTTAAATTACTCACATTCCTGTACATGATTCACTATATATCCAATTATCACCCGGAAAATTTTAATGACATTAAAACATACATACTCATATAGGAATGGTAGTGACTTTAGATCAAAAGACTACATATACTCATGTAATGATCCTTGCAACATTCTCATGGTGGATGGATCGAACACACCATTACTCTTAATTTGTACCCATGTGAAGACTTAACACTTGATATCAATGGTTTGTGAGATTTAGATCATCAATCACTCACACGCTAGTCTTAATATAATCTACATCTCTATTTACATATATAGTGTGTCAAAATTCATATTTCTCTTATTCTTAAGTCAGGTTTGGTTGATCACTTAATAATAAGTTAATTAGGTATGAAACTCATCTTCAATTGTATCCCATGCAACTCTTGGATAGTTGGGTAAATAAAAAGTATTCTAGTTCATCTCATGAACTAAGCCTAACTTATTACCTCTAGGTCACACCTAGTTAAGTCTGGCCGAATTGAACAACAATTAAATAATACATTTATTTCATCACGCCTTATTAATATTACAAGATTACCCAGCTTTGCCATACCTTTATTTGTTGATATTAATTTTCACGAGTGTTGTTCATTGGAAGACATAAAAACTTATTATATAATCTTAAAGGTCTTTCTAAACAATTTATTTAACACGTAAATATGCATGGCATACACAAATAAGTTGTGATATAGTTATGATTGCCTAAGAATAAAAAAAGCTCATGTTGGACACATGTCAATGGACGAATTTTTCACACTCACATAGCTCCACAATCATACAATGCAATGCTTCACACTCTATCCTTTTCTTCCCAAAAAGCTCCCCTAAAGGTTTTGTTTGTTGGACAAAGTGATTCATAATTTATTATCCATTAATATTATTAAATACACATTATTGGTTTTCAAATTTAATTATTTTTTAGATCGTTTATTTCTCTCTCCCATTTTGTTTCATATCTTTCATCTCTCCCATTTCATTTTATATCTTCTTCTTCATCTCTTTCATTTCGTTTCATATCTTCTTCTTCATCTTTGTAAAAAGGTAAACTACCAGTTCAAACTTTTTTTTTTCGTTTAAAACAATAGATGTTTGTTCTTAATCTGTTTGATATTTTTTATGTATTTTTCTACCATCTTCGTCTAAACGTTTGCATTTTTACCACTTTTACCACTTGAGGACAATAATTGATTACTAGATGAGACAATAAGCTAGAGTAACAGATTACTCTAGAAGTAACTGATTACTCAAGGACGAATTTCTGAGTATTTCATATTTACAATATAAGTAATTGATTACTCTATTTAAGTAATTGATTGCTCTATGTAGGTATTTAATGTATGCTCCCCATTTTTCAGAAACTTCTTCTTCTTCCTCTTCACCTCCTTTTGTGCTAATCCCCATCCACTTCTAAAAATCTCATTTCTTGCTCTTTTTACTTGAAATTTGTAGTTATTCTTATCACCTTTTTCGATTCGAAACACTTTTCAACCATCATTTGCAACCGTTTGTCTGCATGCATTTCCATTGGGCAATGCGGGCGGTCCGTGGGCATTATTTAAGGAAAAAATAGAAAAAATTCAAATAAGTTATAATGTAATGTGATTTAATGTCTCAAGAAATTTTTTGATGTAATATGATTCGGTCAACTTCATATAAAATATCAAAGTTTTTTCAAAATTTTGTTCTCTTCTACTACTTTATTTAATTTCTTTTTAATTTTTTATTTAAAAATTAGTAATCGATGCCCGCGGGTTGGCTGCATGCTCGTTAGCCCGTTTTAAAACAAGTAGGGCATGTCATTTTGTCTGCTAAGATAATGCGACATGCTCATTCCACTTAATGTTTTGCGGGTATGTGCAGCCACGGGTCGAAATGTAGAAGGTCACTTGTTGCATGACTTTCTAAGCTATGTTGCGGTTCCAAAATATTCCAATCTTTCACAATTCAGTGATATGGAACTACAATTTATGTATGCTATTAAGTATAACATTCTTCTAAACTAGGCTATGATGGTAATGTGACAAGTCTGGTCTTTTATAGATTCTTAGAGCCCCTTACCTTATGATATAATCATCATTGCCATACTTGAGCACTTTGATATTTCCACTGCAAGGGAGTCCAATGTTAGAGATAGCAAGATTGATATGGATGTCATCATGAAAATTGGGATTCTTAGACCATATTGATCAATCGGCTACTCCTCTGCATGTCCAAGTTGAACTTTCAAGATTATCTAATCGATTGGACTACATGGATCTTAACGATGATAGTGACAAGCCAAAGTCTTAGGGTTATTGTTTATGAATTGTTGCTAGTTTCTATTTGATGATTTAGTTTTGAACTTGTTGAACTTTGGCTAGGTAATTTCATAATTTTTTGTTTAAATTTTATGAACCTCTTTCTATTAATGTATTATGCTATGTTGTTTAAACTTGATTCTATCATCTTATAGCATATATTTTATTGTTCATATATTTTACTAACCTTGGCTTAGCCTTCTTTTTGATAAAGTCAAAATGGGTAGAAAACTTGGATTTTTATGTTTCTTGGACTTAATATTCTAGGGCACATATTCAAAAACAATAGGGGAGCATACAAGATAGGGGGAGCATACTCAAGTCTCATGTAAAATTATATTCAGTACGCAAAAATTAGAAAACTCAATCTTTCAAGACGATTATCGTTTGTCATCATCAAAAAGGGGAGATTGTAAGGAAGATCTTGCTCCTGGCCTTGGCATGGTTTTGATGAAGATGGCCTTGGAGACATATAAGACAAAGCTTCAAGAGATGAAGATTTTATAAGTCTTCTATATTAGGTACTTTTGTCCTTAATCATTCATGTATACTTAGTCGCAATGCTCAAAGTGAAAACCTTTTTAAAATCAATTTAAAACTTAGAGTAAAAAAGAAACAATTTTCAAAAAGCTAAGTAATGGGTTAGTTGACCTTAATAACATGTCACTTGGACAATGTGAATAAAAAATGCAAGGAATATTCTTTTAGAAGCCTCTTTGAGTTTTTAGAATAGAAAATAAAAATAAAAACATGTTTTAAATGAGATCTTATCCGTTAGAAAACATTGCTAAGGATAAAGCTTAAAGATGATTTAGTTATCTTAATTTTAGGGATTTAGGTGGTATAGGTGGTATTATAAATACGAATGTTGGGGTTACTAAAAAATACATACCAGAGACACTTGAAACACATTGAAATACATCGTGAAAGGGCATTTTGAAAAATACACTGAGTGCGAGCAAAAGTGCAAAGCTAAAGGATCTAGTGCGGACGAGGACATTTGTTTGTCGTGCTCTCGTTTTTTGGTTGAATCAGGACTGACGGTGCTGCATACCCCACTACCTTGAGTGTTGATCCGAAGATCCACCAATCACACAACGAAACGCAGCCCCGGTTTCATGCACCCGATTGCACCGGATTATCGCACCAGCATGAATGCATGATTATATCTGGGCAAGAGCACAATTGAATCCGTGCAATCTTCCACTCATCCAACCAAAGTGCGCCATGTGTTCGGGCACAACAAGTCTTCATCGCCCAACCATTCATTTTCTGCCACATGTCCAATGAATTCCAGGCAGTCTCACACGTTAACTCCTTTTTCCAGCTAACTAGATTGATATTTCATTCAATCAAATACAGTTTCAATTACACTGGGCGTTCTTTTATTTACCAAACTGATACCACAATGTTACTTGGTAAATAAAGGATGTAATTGTATTAAATTTTTTTATAACATTACACAAGGGCCAATCTCAACAACGAAAATAAATATTTATGGTACTTGATGGAATAAATTACAAAAAACAAGGTAGTAAGAAAAGTAAATAATCAACCAAAAATCATTTTTATAATCTTTTAGCAACTAACTTTTTTTCTGAAAATAGTTATCAATTGTTACAGGTAAAAAGTCAGAATCTTTTAATAAAATAAATATAACTATCAATAAAATTATTTGATTTAATAAAATATCTTTCCATATAATAAACTTTATTATGTCAATATAATTTTTTGGGATTAATCAAAGATGGAGGGGGAGTTGTGGAAATGCTTCTCGCTCTCATTTTATCTTTGAATGGTCGCACTATGCTGCTTCCTTTCACTCGACTAATTCCTAAAATCAACAAAAATATGTTTTTAATTAAATTAGCGACTAATCAGTAATTAAACAATCATTTTTAAAATATCCAAAACAATTAAAACACTCAACTAACAACCATACTACAACTAAGAACTATGTGGCCTTGATTCCCTACCTAAAATAGGAATACATAGAAGCAAAGTCACATTGTTAGGCACAACAAAAAAATAAATAAAAATTGTTCATTTTAATAATTAATTCAATAACTAAATAATTTTAAAAGTATAAAATAAGTCATATAATTTAGAGAGGGGTACCGCTTAGAGCGGGCAGATGGGGTGCTAATACCTTCCATATTCCATAATCGACTCCCGAACCTGGATATCCAAAATGTAAAGCCCAATGCGATTGAGCTGAAAGATTTTTCTACATTTTGACAAAAATATAGTGGAGATTCTAATAAATTCGTGCAGCTGAAAATCACTGTGCGACTACTAATGACTCTATTGAGGATTTTTTTAAGAGAGTCTGACCCAAAATCACTAAAATATATGGCTAATTATACTTTTAATTTTAACTTCACACAAAAAAACCAAGTTGTAACTTTTTATTGTAAATAATTGTATATTGTTTTTCTATTATTTGTGTTATGTTGTGGTTTCAGGGTATCTTTCTTAAGAAGTATAGTACACAAATTTTGGTTCATACATATGCCCTACACCCGGGTATTAGTGATATATTTTTGAATAGCAGGAACATTAGCCTCACTGGTCATGGCCTTTGTCATTTCTAAGTGTTGGTGATTGAACCACTCATAGTGTTACCAAGTATTATGGGATAGCCGCCCGAGCTGAGCTCTTGTTTCTAACCCCATAATATTTGGGTTTCTCTTCTTTTGGAGAGTTGCACTAGGATGTTGTTCCTTAGATATTTCAAAAACCCTTGTAGGTGTACCTATTATGGACCTTGGGAAACATATCGTATTATATCATACCATATCATGCACAACTTGGTAATCTTGTCCCAAAAAAACCCAAATGTCACTTAAAGACCTAATGGTGTGAGATCTCATCTTGCAACATAGGCATTTGTGTAGTCACCCTTGAGGAGAATTCCCATTCCCCAAAAAAGGGTAATCATAGAAAAACCTAGGTAACTCATCTTTACCCCATATTAGCCTGAACTATATGACAAATTCCAACTCATTATGACACTTCACATATGGTGATGATGGCTAAACCACCCCCAAAAGAGGGTCCATTACCCTAAGGGGCATGCATTTTGCCTTATCACATGCATACGTCAACTCAAAAACAAAAAATACATATCCAAACATTCATTCATTACATTCAAAAGTAAAAATCTTCATTGATTTGCTTATGCATTCATTCATTGCATTCAAAAATAAAAATCTCCATTTATTGACTTATGCATAAATACATAGATAAATGAAAATCCACCATTCTTTGACTTATGCATGCATTCACTCATACATCCTCATTCATTGTCATAAAAAGTAAAAAAATAACATTTCATACATATTCCCCTATATCATAGCTTTCACGCGTTCAAAGTCATACACATCATATATTGCGTTTTCTAGCAGTCTTATGCATTCAAGAAAAAAGAAAATCACATGCGTTCTTATATCTCATGCATCATAAAAAGATTTGCATTGTCACACCATTCATATATCTCAACATATGCATAATAATACACGTTCCTTACATTTCATGTATTATTATGAGTTATATGTTACATTTCAATCAAAGTAACATGATAAAAATAATAATAAGGAAATATGTTCAATCCATCCATATCATGCGTCACTAAAAAACATTTTTCTACATGAATTTTATGATCCATTTCTAAGGGCACTTACCAATTGAAGATTGATTTTAAGAACTATTGTTGGAATTGATCGAAAGCAATCACGATTGAAGATGAAGAAATCCAATAGATATGTAGAATTCCCATTTTGTGATTGAGCTACACACGTCACACACGATAATGCATTGTCTCCGACCCTAGCTAAATTGGAGACCAATTTGATAAATTCTCCTCACTTGAGGACCCCAATCAAGGTCAAGCTACTCATACACTCATCCATATTTCATGAACAAAAATTTATTTTCTAATGCACATATTTAAAAGAATATATATTACTACATTGATCATGCAAAAATCTCACCATCTCACTACCTTATCCTATTAACCCCACTAACCATATTTATCCAATAAACACGTAACAAGATAAATCCAAATAAAATTAATTCATGCATTAATATGAGTTATTTGGTTAAAAAATTATTCAAAAATAAAATGGAGGATGATGCATATATAAGACTAAAAAGGATGTATATCTTTAGGCAGATTTTTCTCATGACACAATGCTTCTTTGTAATTCCCAAACACTAAGAAGATATCCCTAGTCACCCCATTTGAGCCTAGATATAAATGAAATGAGATAATTTTTGAACAACCCTAAATATTTCAATAGCCCAGAGAGGGTAGTTTTTCAACAGTTTTCCTTGTCATTCAATTATTTAAGAAAAAAAAATACAATCTTTCATAATCCTCGTGTGACTGAAGCATAAATCAATACAAAAATCATTCCTTGCTTAATGTGAAAGATAAAGCAACAAAAACAAAACAAAAGCTCGTTGAGTATCCTCTAGTAAAATTTAGGGCTAAAAAAAGTGCAAAGGAACATTTCATAGAAATGTTTTTCCTAAATCTTAGGCCATTCTAATTAAAACCTGGAAATCCTCTTGATAGTTGAATCTCATATTAGAAAGTTGTTGAAAATAGGATAAAGAAGTAAGATTAAGGCGGATATGGGAAACACACATTTGAGCCTTATATCATTTTATTGAAAACCCTTAGCCAAGCCAAGATACATGCATTAAAAGACCTTGTCAATAACTTATTTTCCTAGGATGTGCATCATGATAGAAAAATGCTGACTCCACTAATCTCATAAAATTTTGATAAATATATCTCATCTTTAATGCATAGGTTAAAATTCATTTTCTCACTATTACCATCACCTCATCACCACTCACAACCTAAAACACAAATTAAATTCTATCATCACCACCTCCACATCTACTGAAGCCCAAACTCAAAATAAATTCTATCATCATCAACACAATACCAGTCAAAACACAAATTTTGTTAACACTGCCACACCACCCCTCATATCCCACACTTACCAAAGTTTGCATGATCGTTGTTTTAGTTATCTTTTTAAAAAAGTTGTGCATGAAATAAAGAGTATTTAATGTAAAGAAATGTGGAAGCCTCTCAAACTGGCGCACATTTTGAGATGATTCATGATCTAAAGCCTTCTAGTCCATGTCTATCAGATCAATTTGACCAGAAGGATGGCTATGATTATCTCACATAGGGACAATTTTTGGGTTGATTTCACTTTCTAGTGGAAAGTCATAAGAAGCCCAAACTGGGCAATTTTAGGCTTGATCCCATCTTCTTGTGAAAATTTATGAAAAGCCCAAAACTGAGGCAATGGTGAAGTGAGTTCTTATGACTCTACTAGTTGAATCAATGCCTAGAAGTTAATGTCTCTCAATCAAACACATGAAATATCTTAGATTATTGATTCTCTTGAAAAAAGAATGACTCATTGTTCAAAACTTCAACTTTCTATCAAGTCAAGACATTTGAGGGTGATCACAAAATCAAAAAATAAAGATAAAAAAAAAATAAAAAGCAAAAAAAAAAGACTGCTAGGTTGAAAACCATCATGGACAATTTAGGAAAAGGAGAGTGGTTCTAAGTTGAAAATATGTAAAGGTGGCTTAGGATCAAAATAAAATGAGAGAATTCATGACAAGTACCTACATAAGGTATTATGGGTAAAAATTAGAGAAAATAAAATGAACACCCTCAAAGTGAAGGTTTAATACTACCCATACTCAATTAACTATGGTAGGGCAACTTTATGACCAATAACCACCTGAATGAAGACAAGAGATCAAAATAGGCACATTGTGACAATTTTTGTTGTTAGAAAAAAACATCAACACTTTGGAAAGAATTCCTCACCCAACCTACACTTGGGCATTATGAACGGGTTTAATCGACCTACTCAAGATGACATTGGGGAAATTTTATAGATCAGCTTAGGAGAAAGGCATCTTCAGGTAAACTGGGGCAAATTTGGATGATCGAAAAGCTATAGTATCAATCAACAACATACAACAAAGGTCACTTCAGTCGAGTCTACAAAAGTTGATGAGTTTCATCCGAAAATATGGAAATAAACCTTGAGTGATACATTTGAACATTTGTGCATGAGCCTTAGTCCTCATTCCATTACATTCAAACAAAACATATAATACTCATATCATACATGACATACATACATTACAACATAACCCTATCAATCAATGCATAGTCACATTCATACATTAATCATTACAATACAAACATCAACATGAGTATCATGCTTCAGATATCCCAAACAAACAAACAAAAAATTGCATATAATCATTCATTGCACATAACCATGCATTCAAAAATGCACCTCCACATTGTTCTTCCAACGAGCACAAACAAACAAAACATTGCATATAATCATTCATTATATACAGTAATGCATTCAAACATGCATCTCTACATTGTTCTTCCAATAAGTACAAACAAACAAAAGAAAACATTACATACAGTCATGCCGTCAAATATACATCTCTGCATCTTAGTTGCATAGACAATCTGTTTGACAAGTGCAAAAAATACCTAATTTTGAAGCACTTTTTGTGGAACTTATCCCATGCAAAACTTTAGAAAACCAACTTAATTAAATAATTTTTAGATAAATTTCTATAGTTGATATATATATTGTACACCTATTTTATATTTCTTTATGTGTGTTTTAGGAGAAATAAAAGAGAAGAAAAATATGAAGAAAAAATTCAAGCCAAAAGGTGTCCAAGTAGGCCAAAATGATGCACACATGATATGCTTAGGCTTAGCGTGGCAAACTATGTGCTTGGCTATAAGCATGACTCAACAAAATTGGCCTAAGTGAAAAAGCATGGAGTCAACATGAAGCTACTCACTAAAAAGCTTGGCCTGGACCATAAGCACACCTAGCGTGACCTACCACCAACTTGGCACGGTCAGACTCAACATGACATGGTTAGAACCAAGTTGGCATGGTTAGAACACAAGCCGACACACGCATGGCACAAGCTAAGTGCTCAATGAGCAACTTAGCATGGCACTATAACCACCCAACATGGAACCAAGCACTTGTCTAGATTGGACAAACAGCTTGCCAATTCATCATCAAGTACCAACCTGGCCAATTCAACCTGCTCAAGCATGTAGCTTAGCGGTGCCACATAGGCACTTGACGGTGTTCACCCAGCAAGTGCACCAAGTTGGCTTGGCAACCAAGCAAGATTACCTCATGCATGACATCACTCGAAGTAGCTTCTGTAGGCTTTTCGAAAGTAGCTCACCATAGCTGGTCCAAGTAGCTCACCATAGCTTGAGTGAGTTAGCCCCAAGCAGCTCACTAAGCTACTTGACCAAGTGACCAAACTCATGCTGAAGGGTTTGGTGTAGATCTTGGCGTGTGAAAATCAAGGCTAGGCGGTGGGGTAGATGCCTTTAAATAGAAGGCACTTCTCAACACTTTCATACATTTATTCTTCACTTGTGTTCTTCACCAAATTATTCTCGAAAAAATTCTCTCCTTTGGAACCAAAAGTATCTCATCCTTGGATAAAAGGCTAATGCTCCTACATATCGATTTGGATTATGGTGTAATGTTATTTCTTGACTTCATTTGTATCATATTTTGATTTCTATTTATTCAAGTTATTACATTAGGTTATTTATTATTCTTTGAGATGTTCTAAATGCGGTTTTAGCTTGATCACCTAAAACTCGATTTAAAGATCCAAAAATGCTTCTTCTTAAAGTGTTGACAGGTACACTAAAATGTATAACCTACACCGTAGTTCACTTGCCATATCAAATCCTCTATTTTAAGTAACTAGTATTCAAGGCTAAACAATGTTAACGAAGCCTGAAGTAGGGTGTGAAAACCTGCTCCAACGAGTGATAGTTAATTAATATTTAGTGTATTATACAAGGGTTGAAAATCATCTTTTCTAGGCCAGAACACTGGGTGGAAGATTAATAAGTGATATATGGAATTAACCAAAGTATAAAACATAACTTACATAATGTTTTCAAAACCATTTAAGTTAGTAAATAATTCCATCATTCAAACCAAAACTTCTCCTCAAGAATTTGTCAATATTACTTTACATTTCATTGTCATTTTATGAAACAACATAAACCAAAAACCTTTGAAAGAGATAACCCTATAATATACTATAATTGAATCTTGAATGAGATGCAAGTATAGTAAAGTGTTATCAATAAATTTTATTTGTTCAAAACATAGTCTATTAACAAAAGTGCAAGTCAATTCATGATTTGTAACATTGTAAATAAAAGCAACATAGAAAAAGTACAATTCAATCAATGGATTGTTAATAGACAATAAAAGAGTGATGAATTAATAAATCTAACCGCTAACATTTATATTCTCTCATTTATTTTCCGCTACTAACATTTACTTTCTGTCATTTACTTTCCGCTACTGACTCTTTATTTTGTTTATTTACATTCAGTCATTTACTTTTCCGCATCTAACAATTTATTTATTGTTTTATTATTTTTATTTTTTATACCAACCTTTCGCAAGAAATGGTTCGGTTTATTATGAGATCAATCCTTTGCATGAGTGGTACGGTTAACTACTAACTTTATTCTTTTATTCTTTTAATTCTTTGATACCAACCTTAAACGATATGCTTAACTTAATAAAAAGAGACCGACCTTTTATGATATGGTTAACTAGAACCTAAAAGAGAGTAAATAAATAAAGTCATAACTCCAATAATAACTTGGGACCCAATAAAATCTTTGTTCAATAGAATGGCGTCGCTTCCGGGGAATTGCTTTAGTTATAGAAAATTTTATATAGCATATTATATCATTAATAATTGTGGATAAAAGTTTTCTTTTACTTTTTGTACAAATTTGATTTTCAATTTGTATGAAAATGTAAATTACAAACCTTTTAGAATTATTTGTCTAATTTATTTCTTACTGATATCTTTTTGGAAATAGACAGAAGTCTGTTTGTGCATGAATTTCAGGAACAAACAAACAAACATAATTTTATCTCGATCTTGAGTTAGAAAAGACTTTAAGGAAGAAAAACAAAGCACATACAAAATTTAAGCAAGCACAGTCTATTCATAAGGAAGTAGAATCTTCACAAATCCAAATTGGCAACAATCAACAATTTGCTGATGATTCAAGGGTGGAAAACCAACCAAATGTTGGTGGTTTTGTCAGTTTTACACCTTGGAACATGATCAAGATAGGCAGGGCATCCTACACCCAAAAACCACCTGATATGTTCATGCATATACACTTTCCATAAGGGATGTTCATGGATTTGAAAATAATTATCTCAATATTTTTCTAACCAACCGGTGAAAGTCTTTGTGAATTTGGGATAGATTCAAATCTATGTTAACAAAATTTCCAAACCATGGGTTTGATCTGCAAACCCAAATCCATATTTTCATGAATGGATTACAACATCAATATAAGTGGATTCTGAATGCAACTGCAGCAGGGCAACTTTTAACAAAACTCTCACATGAGGCCATTGATATCATTGACTCCATGGCCTTGAATGATCAGAAAAATCAACACCAGAGAGGACCACAACCAAGGAGAGGTGGAATTCTTGAATTGAGCCTAATGAATGATGTGTTGGTTCAACATAAATTGCTTCAACAACAACTAGACGAAGTGACCCAAAAGCCCAATGATTTTCCCAGACAAATAAGGGAATTCTCATCGAAGCAGGTTTTTAGGTGCGATAATTGTGTTGATGAACATGAAATGGGCCACTGTCAACCCCAGAATGAGGAAGTGCAATTTGTAGCCAATCCCCCGTGACAAAACTTTCAAAATAATTACCCAAGGGGGGGGGGGTAATAATCAGTATCAAGGAAAATCATCCTTGGAGGTAGGACAATCCTGTGAAACCACCATCTTAGTTCTATGCAAGAAACAATCAGTTCCAACACCCAACTCAGGCACAATTATTAAGCTAGAGGACACACTTAATCAATTCATGCAAATGACTATTGTTAAAGATTGTTTTTCGATGCTTGCTTTATTTTGAGGCAGCAAGTTTCTGATTATTTTATTTAATGACATGTAGATTCTTTGCTCTTCATCTCGACTTTGTTAGAATAAATTCCAATGCCAGTATAATGGTTTCAAGAATGTTCCTTTTATAAAAAACTTAGCTTTATTGAATTATTAACAATTTCATACCATATCAGCTTTGTTGGAATAAATTCAACGCCAGTATAATGGTATGAATTTAGCAAATTAACACAAGTGATAATGAGTGATATTTATTTTCGTTTTCCTTTATTAACTGAACTACTTCCTTATGGAAGGTTGGTAAAGAATAAATAAATAAAGAAATAAATAAATGTTAGTTGCAGAATTTAAATGACAGAAAATAAATGTTAGTTGCCGAAAATAAAGGATAGAAAGTAAAAGTTAGTAGTTAGATCACTCATTATAATTGTGTATATTTCCTTTTCACAAAGATACAATTTATGAATTAAATTGCACTTTGATTCAAGGTTTCTTTTTCTTTTCAACAAATAAAATTGATAAGTTAACACTTTACTATTTTACATTTGCATCTCTTTCAAGATTCAATTGTAGTATAGTATAGGGTTATGTCAAACCACAAGGAATTGCCTAATAGAAATGTGCTCATACTTTGTATCTTTTATCAAAATTAAGAAAGTAACATATAAAGTTATTTTTGTGATTTTATAAACTAAGAAACATGAAAAAGTAAAGAAACTGAGTATTTATAAATTCAAGAGAAAATTATAGTTAGAATGATGGAACAGTTTCTTGAACAATATTATCATGGAAACTACGCAATTTATGTGTTATTCTTGGTTGATTCCACACATCATTTCTAAATCCTTCATCTAGTGTCCTAGAATGAAAAGATGATTTTCAAACCTTATGTAATACACTAAATAATAGTTAAGTGTCACTCGTCGGAACAGGTTGTCACACCCTACTTCAGGCTCCATTAACATCATTCAGTCTTGAACATAAGTTGCTTAAAATAGATGCTTGATATGGCAAGTGAACTAAGATGTAGGTTATACTTTTTAGTTCACTTGTCAATAATTTAAGAAGAAGCATTTTTGGATCTTTAAATCAAGTTTTAGGTGATCAAGCTAAAACCACATTAAGAACTTCTTAAAGAATCAAAATAACCAAAGAAACAACTCACATAGATGAAGAAGATGAAGAGTACAAGAAAGTTACACCATAGTCCAACTTCTTGGAGCACTAGCCATCCGTCCAAAGATTAGATACTTTTGGTTCCACATGAGTTTTCAAAATCATGTTTGTGAACCTCATTTGCCAACTCCATCCTCTCTGAATATCTATGAACTAAAACACTAAAAACAACCTAAGAACACGCTCAAATGAGAGAGAACCGAAAATGAGAAGAAACATGGTATGTACAATGATTCAAAAGTGAAGAAATGGGTGTGCCTTTTATAGGCAATGGGAGGGCCGCTTAGCCCCCCATTCTGGCCGCTTAGCTCACTGGTGTGTCAACATCTTATCCCATCTTGGCCAGCTATCTTGGAAAGCCTATTTTGGGCTAGGTTGCATGCATGATGATACCTCCTACTTGCTTGTGTCATGCATGAGGTCATAAAGTTGGCTAAGAAGCTAGCTTTTGCTGGTTACTTGGCTTGTATCATCATTCATGACATAGCCATTCTTCTAGGCCAAGCAACCATTTTTATGGTGGGTCAGGCGCTAGGCTGACCTAGTTCCACGCTTAGCTGCCTGCTTGAGCAGCCTGATCTGATCGGTGCACGCTCAGTTGCTTGCTTGAACAACTTGGCTGACCTGGCCTAGTGCTTGGTGCTTGGTTGACCTGATCTAGTGCTTGGCTGGACAGCTTTGTGAGCAGATTTTATTTGGCTTTAATTTCTTCCCACGAAGACCAAGTTGCTTAGTCATGCTTAAGTTTTAAGCATGCACCTTACCATGCTTAGTTTTAAGCACACATGTTTCATGTAGTTTGGCTTGATTACTTCAAGGTGAAGCAAGTTTTCTTTCTTCAAGCCTAAGCATTCTTTTTTGTCAAATTTCCTACAAAACTCAAAGAAAACTTGGACAAGAGGTGATCAAAAATCATATTATGCAAACACACAAAATTTATCTATGAACTGTTCAATTAAGTTGGTTTTCACATTTTTGCATAGGATAAGTGCCATGAAAAGTGTATAAAAATTAGGTATTTTTGGCACTTATCATCTATGTCCAACCAGAAGAACATTAATCCATCTCTTCGGAACATGGAAAATCAGAAATCAACTTTTTCAGCCAATACATTAGTCAATCCAAAGGAGCATTGTAATGCGATCTTTAGGGGTGAAACTAGCTCATTTGAGTAGTAGAAAAGATGATGGTGAATTCAGAATTATTATAGGTAACATGTGTCAAGCTAATGACAGTAAATAAGCGCTTGCTGGGAGGTAACCTAGTGTATTTTAACAAATATGCATAACATTTGTTTTGCATATTTTTATTTATTCTTTTTAATTATTTTCTTTAGAAGTTCACAAAAGAAAAAAGAGAGAGTAAGGAGATGAAAAATTGGCCACAAAATAAAAAAGTTTTTTTTCAAATAGAACTTTAAAGAGAAATACTTTCTTTTGTGGCCATATAAATGTCTTAGGAAAAAAAATAAACTTGAATTCAAAAAGATGAAAAAAGTGCCGAAATGATGAATGGGCTATGCCAAGCCAATCTAGGCCAAGCGGGCCTAACAGGACCAAGCCAACATGGTCAGAAATCCTGACCTGACGCCTAGTTGGCAGGCAACTTGGTTGGCCAAGGACAAAATCCCTTAAAAAGGGGATTGCCTATTATCCCTTGATTACTTCACCCTTTTGACCATATTTAATCACTTCTAAGACTCATCTCCTCATTTTGAAAAACTTCTTCTCTCTAAAACAAAGCTCTCATCTCTTTCAGAGACTCATAACCTCAAGTTCTGCAACATGTAAGTATTCTAACTTTCTTCTCTTAAAAACTTTGATCTTTTCATTTTATGTTCTTCTTTTGAAACTTTTAGTTTGGGAAATTTTATAAAAAAAATCAAAAGAAATCCCAAACCAAAAAGTTTCAAAACTTTCCACTCTTGAAAATTTTATGAAGAACATACACATCATGATTGATTATTTTTGTCCTTTTCAAGATGAATATGTGTGTTGGTTGTTTTAGGAACATAATTAAACTAAGTTCATGCGAAACAGTTTCATAAAGTGAAAAATCTATGTTTGGACTTAGGAAAAAGTTTTAGATTTTTCACAATGAACATTCGGTTGAACCACAAATTTTGTGACCAAATTTTTGCCTTAAACATAACTAAATTAATGAGTCATAAAATAAGAACAAAGGGCTAATTTTAGTGACCAAAGTTTTTTTTTCAAAAAAATGGTTCAACTTGATAAATTGAATGAGTTTGTAGTCAAAATTTTGTGCAAAAATTTCAAAACTTTACACCACAATCAAATCTGTTTTGTGGCTGGAAAAGTGATTTAATCTGGCATGAAACTCGTTCAAATCATTCCATGACAAGAAACAACAAGAACATTGTTCTAAAGTGATTGTTTGCATTTGTTATGAAATTATTCTTGCAGTACTAATTCTCCATGAGCCAATAGCCTTAAGAACATCAAAGAAATTTGTTTTGATGCATAATTTGATTATGGGGCTGTTTGGAGATTAATATCACAAGAAAAGAACTTCAAAATTTTTGTTCTGGCCACTTTTTTTGAAAATGTTGAAAATAAGATAGAAAAAGTGTGATGTTGGGGCTGTTTTGAACATATTAAAACATCACGGAAATATATTTCTGCAACATTTTCACATCTTGACATTAATAATTAACCGAATTGAGCATAAAATTCTTGTGTACCAAATTGACAAATTATGCTTTGAATTTATGTATCTAACTCCTAGGATTGGAAATTGCTTGTTAATCAAATTTTGTAGGAGTGGAAGGTTTTTCTCAAGGAAAGGCAAGGAAGTTGCCAAAGAATCCAAATCAACTTCCAAAGACAACAAGTTCCAATGCAAGGAAGGTAAACAAAGGTGCAAGGAAATTACTCTTCGAAGTGCACCAATTTTGGAGAAAATGATCACTTTAGAGGAGGAGGAATTTGATAGATTCATGTTCTATGTGGTGAAATATGGATTGCAAAAACTTGCACAACCAAACAAGATGTTATCCTTAGACATTGTCAAGCAATTTTATGCCAATTCCATTGTTTCGGGAGATGCAAGAACAAATTGCTATACATGGGTTAATTAAAATGGCAAATAGTCAAAGGATGTCATCATGATTGACTTACTTAGTTTTGATTAAGACAAGGAGTTTAATAGAAGCTTGAAGATGTGGACATCACAACAAACAACATGCCAAAGACTCAAAGGTCAACGTCGTAGACATAGTATTATTTTCTTATTTTGGAAGTCCTAAAATGTTTGCCCTAGTGTTGAGTCTAGGTTATGTAAACCCTAGATGGAAGTCTCACAAAAGTATAAAATGAAATACATATAGGTTGAGGCATAACATCTAAGTATAAATATATGACAAGTAATATTCATGCATTTGCATTAGGTATACATGGTTTTTGTGCACAAAAGAATCATCTATTTCAAAATCGTGCGTTGCATATTCTTTAATCATATAAAATGTTTACCATGCATTAGGGAAATCATTTTCATATACACATTAATCTATTAACATAGTTGATAATCAATTATATATTGTTGAAATATGTTAATCGATTAAGGATTAAGGATTGATGTAATGTTGAAAGGTATTTTTGAGGAGGTTTTCCCCTCTCAACAAATCGCCGTGGCAGTAGTGCCAGTTTGTTGAAAGCGGAATTTCTCTTCTTTGGTGTGTTTCCTTTTTATTTAATTAAGTAAGTGAACTCGGTTTTATTCTTTCTTCGCTATGTCGACTTTGTTAAAATAAATTCCAACGCCGGTATAATGATTTCAAGAATATTTCAGTTACAACTTACTTCTAATAATCATGTGAATAAGTTATTCCTTCTTTGCCCCATCTCGGCTTTGTTAGAATAATTTCTAACGCCGATACAATAGGTCTTGCTTGACGAGCCTTCTTTTGTGTTTTTTTTTCTTCTTCTTGAGTGTTTTCTCTATTTCAGGATGAAGATAAAATTCAAGTTGTTTGTTCTTGTTCATGCACAAGAAAGATTTTCTCTGTCTATTTTCCAAGAAGAGTTAGTAGATAAATAATATACATATTTAATAATTCACATCTTTGTACAAAGTCAAAACGATTTGTACAAAAACAAAAATAAATTTATGCACAATTATTTGATGAATGACATATAAAGATGAAATTATTATTAAAGCAATTCCCCGGCAACGACGCCAATTTGTTGAAAGGTATTTTCGAGGAGGTTTTCCCTCTCAACAAATCGTCCTGGTAGTAGTGCCAATTTCTTGAAAGCATAATTCCTCTTCTTTGGTGTGTTTCCTTTTTATTTAATCAAGTAAGTGAACTCAGTTTTATTCTTTGTTCGCCATCTCGGCTTTGTTGAAATAAAGTCCAACGCCGATATAATGGTTTCAAGAATATTTACAACTTACTTATAATAATCATGTGAATAAGTTATTCTTTCTTTGTCCCATATCGGCTTTGTTAGAATAAATTCTAACGCGGGTACAATGGTATCGAAGCAATCCCCTATTCCATAATTATTAAGTACCTTTGAATACCATCTCGGTTTTGAGGAATAAATTCCAACACCGGTTTAATGGTATTCTAATGTACAAAAGTGATGAATAGTTAGTTGTTAGCAACAAATAAATAAATAAAGAATAAAAGAATAATAAATTTAAGTGATCTTTATTTATTTACTCCCTTTCGATTTCCTTTTATTAAAAAATCAAACTTCTTCCTTAAGAAAGGTTGGTATTAACGAATAAATAAATGGTGGAATGTAATTAACAATAAATAAAAGTTAGTAAGTTAGCTTCATCACTTTTGTATATTAAAAGGTGTTTCAACAAATAAATTTATTAATAACACTTTACTATTTTACAATTTACACCTCTTTCAAGATTCAATTGTAGTATAGTATAAGGTTATGTCGAACCACAAGGAATTGCCTAATAGAATGAATCATATGAATATGTCAATGCATAAATAATGAGTAAAAATATTTTCGTTTTGTTTTGAGTTGAATTGCATATAAACAATTAACAATAACCATAAACTAAATATTAACAAAATCTTGAGGAGACAAGATCATTTTGAATGAATGAATAAAATATTTCTCAAATTCTTATGAATTTGAACTACTTTGACAAGTTCTTATGTTTTACTTTGATTAACTCCAAACACCAAGGTCTGAAATCCTCCTTTTAGTGTACGACCTAAAATGGTAGAATGATGATCACTTATAATTATTACTAAACAATATTAAGTCCACAAAGAGATTAGGTTGCCACACCCTAATCTTGGCTACTCTAATATTGAAGTAGTAATGAATATAAGATCTTAAGAAAAGCATGTTTAACTTGGTAAATAAACTAAGTAGTACAAGTACTTCTTAGTTTATTTATTAAGTGTTTGAAACAAGTAATTTTTCATGACTTGAAATCGGTTTTTAGGTGATCAATCTAAAAAGAGCATTAAGAACTTCTCAAACAAATAAAATTAACCAAAGCACCAACTTGAATGATTAAAATTCAAATTTAAAATAAAAGAAGAAGTAGAAATACATAACCAACATTTAAAAGAAATTGTTAGGAGCATGAGCCATCCATCCTAGGATTGGATGCTTTGAGTTCCAAATAAGATTACAAAATTGATTTTTGCATCTCATTTGCCTTCTCCTTTCTCCTTTTGATTTATAAACTAAAATTACAAAACTTACTTAAACAAAGTTCCTATGAACTAAGAACAAGAAGAGAGAATTTTGTCGCTAGGAAGAAGATTTTTAAGGCAAGAAGATATGATATATGATGTTGTGAGGTCCCTTTGTTCTAATGGAATGCCTCCTATTTATAGAATATTTCCTGGAGCCGTTGAGCTACTTGTTTACACCGCTCAGCAGCTGACTAAACCCTTCAGCATGGGTTTGGTCACTTGGTCAAGCAGCTTTGTCACCTCCTTAAGCTTGACTCGTCAAAGCTAGTTGTGAGCTGTGGGACCAACTATGGTGAGCTACTCTCAAAAGCCTATGGTGGGCTACTTGAAGTGAGTTCATGCATGACTTCATGGTTGCTTGATGGCTAAGTCAAGTCTGGGTGCACACCACTGAGCACACATGTGGCACCGCTGAGCTGCTTGTTGAGCAGCTTTGGCCGTCCTAACTGATACGTGGCTTGGTGCTTACTGACCTGGGCATGTATCTGGTTCACTGTTGAGCACACATGTGTCACCACTGAGCTGCTGCTTGAGCAGCTTGGGCGTGTGCCAGGCTTGTGTCTGACCATGACAAGATTATGTTCTGACTATGGCAAGCTTTGTCTGGTGCTAGGCTGAGCGGTCAAGCAGGTCTGCTCAGCTGCTTGCTTGAGCAGCTTGGTCTGTGTCAGGCTGGTGTCCAGGTCAGCTGAGCGTAGCTTGGTCCATGTTCCACGCTTAGCTGCCTGGTTGAGCACCTTGGTTTTTTACTTCTTTTTATTTTTGGCCATGAGTCTTTTTTCTTTTCTTTTCTTCTTTCTAAATTCTACAAACTACAAAAAAAGAAATACACACACAAATATACAAGATTGTGATATTTTATACAAAAAGTATTGTTTTAAGTTGGTTTTTCTCAATTATGCTGAAGATAAGTGCCATAAAAGTGTATGAAATTTAGGTATGTTCGACACTTATCATGTAATCAATTAAAAGGAGTTACAATAGCTAACCTCCCAGGATTCCTGGCTTATTAATCAATTAAGTACAATGATAATCAATTAAGCCTTAACTGAAAAACTATTTTTCCTTAGCTCGTTAATCGATTAAGTATATCCATAATCGATTAATATCAGTTTAAATTAGTTTGATAAAAAAGCTTTTATTTTAACTCATGTGCGTAATTCACAAACAATAATTTTTACATAGAGAAAAAGAAAACCCAAGATTCTTAGAGCTGCAATTTTCAAAGCATCTTGCTTATCTTTGAAAGATTTCTTGCATAAGTTTTCTAAGAGAGAAAGGAGAGAGAAAAGAGAGAAATTCTTTTCATAGTGTCATATCTTTTCATTCTTTTGAAAAACCCGGCATTAACTTCGCATTAACTTCGGTTGGGGCCAGATTCACGAATAGTATGGTATCCTAGTAGGTGTTTAGATTGGTCAAACCGAGTGTGTAGGCTCAACGAGTTCAAGAAGTGAGTATCTTGCTAGGTGTATTGGAAGAGTGCTTGTAACAAAATATCTTTTTCAATAATGAATAAAAATATCCCAAGAAAAAGAAAAAGAAAAATAGATTGAAAAATTGGTGGAATTGGCTTTTTGAAAGAAAAAGAAAAAAATTCTCAATTTCTTTACAAAAACAACACAAGTTGTAAAATAACTTCAAAAACAAAAATAGATTGAAAAATACAAAAGAAAAAGTCAAAAAAGAGTCAAGGTTCAAAAGCTAAGAGGTTGGATAAGAAATTGTGAAAAAAAAAGTAGGGTGGAGTACTTCATTGAGAAATTTTGAAAATTTTGCTCTCTTTAATTGAAATAAATTTGTTTATCTAGAAAACCATAATTTTTTCAAGCCTAGCCTCTTTACAACAAAAAACAAGATCTTAGTGATCATTGATTGAATATACAATTTAAGAGAATAGGTGAGATAAAGAACAAGTTCAAATTACTACAATCAAATGGTTGAAATATTAGTTTACATTTCATTGTCACTTTATGCAACAACATAAACCAAAAACCTTTGAAAAAGATGTTAATCATTATTTTTGCTATAATATGCTTATATGATTATCTTATAATAGGCAATTCCTTGTGGTTGAAAAAAACCCTATATTATACTATAACTGAAAGATCAATCCCCACTCGCAGTGTTGCCTCAACCAAGTCACGCAAACATGGTACCCATTTAGGTTCTCAACACAATCAATAGTGTTGTATCTTCCAGTAGACTATGCTTCCAAAAGTAGACATAGTTATATGAATCTTATGATCCACACAAGATATGGCAACGATTACTTTGAGATGAATAAAGGGAACTTTTTAGGGAAATTACGAAAACTTTAATAACATACAGTTTTGACCGGAAGAATCATTTTAATGTTAATCTATACATTTATACTAATTTCACACTTTGGAAAATAACCTTAGAATTACGGTTTCTTAAATTGCTTTCTTTTGACTTAGAAAACCAAATCTTTGTTTAAAGCCACATACTGACACATTTTTCTAAAACAACGCTTTGTCAGTTTTCTTATAAAGTATTATCTAGTGCTTTTTAAAAATACCTTAGTTGGCGAAAACTCAGTAATACAATTTCCATTCCCTTCGTTCCATTCTTCTAACCAAATAGTCTTTTCAAACTTCGTCCCATTAAGAATACTCATATGTCATGTCATGAGGATGCATAATGATAGTGATATAATGATGCAATAGTTAATTCAACATTCTCAATAATCGATCTATAATCAGGCTCATCCAACAAGATAAGACAAAGCCTGTCAGATATTTAAGATTCCATTATCAGAATTGGACAGTCATATCAATCATATCAATCATATCAATCAAGATTCCAGTATTAGAATTGGAATTCACATTAATGATGATGTATCAATTAAGATTACATTAATGATGGTCATATTAATTAAGATGTCATTATCAGAATTGAATAGTTATATCAATCATATAGCTAATTCACATTACCTGGAACCATCACACAATGATTCCATCAAGATAAGACCTAGCATGTCAGACATGTCAATTTTCAAGACAAACATATAATCAGGCTGATCCAACAAGATCACAGATCCAGCATAAGTCATATATCAACCAAAATCTATTCAATATCAAATCAATAATTTAAGAGTCAAAGGGCCTCAACACCCAGTTACTCGTGGCCACAGAAATAGTATTCGACCATATCCGCCTTAGGTCTAGATTATAGATATACGACTATCTTTGGCATCATTTCTAAGCACATACATGAAAACACTTCCCTCCGTACCTGTACTTTTAGCCAAATAAAAAATATACAGTGGTAACTTGCCTGTATCACGAGTACGTGATAGTATTTACAATTGTTAAACTAAGAATCTTATAGATTTAATAGAAATTAACTAGAATTGTACTAATGCAGTTCTAGACATTGGAATATATTCAAATATCTCATTTGAATACGTGGAATTTCAGCCAGGCACGATAAAATCTCATTGGCACAATATAGCGAATTTCGGTTAGAGTGGGTTGGGCTTAGAATTGTTTTCTTCCTAATATTATGATATTTACAAGTGCACTAGAGAAATTAGGTTGAATATTATTTCCATACCTTTCGGAATCATTAGAAAAGAGTCACTATAACTCAAGTTATAATGATTTCCATTTCAAAGACATATGTTGTCCACAAAAGCTGGATAGCTGCAAAGAGTGGTTTATAGGGTTTGACTCGTACATAGAAATTTTGTGATACTTTCACAGAATTAAATATTTGTCCAATGGTTTTCATATGAATCGAGTTTCAATATAATTGGACATTCAGGCTATAATTTATGGGCTAAACATCAAGTAATGTTCAACCGTAACATCTAGCCACGAGGCAGCCAGACACACTTCATTGTAGAGATCATACTCTCGAATGGTTGAATGAAAACAGTCACATTCGGTCATGTTAGAAATATAATTGAACAAGGAAAAACTTTCGTATTTTAAGGTTTTGGATTTTAGGTTTATAGGACATAGTTTTGATGGTATCTTTACAGATTATCATAACTTCCAAGAAGGCTTGTCCATGACATAATATGTTTTGGTAAAACAAGCATAATTCTCAAAAGGATTAAGGGATTTGATAAAACTTCACCAATTTGGAAATATTGTTTGATAAGCAAAATGATAGATACTTATAAGCTCCACGATCATGACTGGAAAACATAGTTTTGGAGTGATCTTTATGACTGATCACAGTTTTGGAGACGCTAGGAACTTGTTTAGTAAATGTGGCATAACTTACTCCCTAACGGGAAAATCAAGTCAAATATATCTTGTTAACCTTTGATCTATATATATATATATATGTGTGTGTGTGTGTGTGTGTGTGTGTGATGGGTACCTAACTTTTTTTGTTGTTGATGAAGTCAAAAGAGGAAGAAAATTTAGAGTTGTGTATGTTTCTATCAAACCTTTTCAGACACACACAATAAAACAAATGGGGAGCATACAAGATAGGGGGAGCATACTCAAGTCAAGCAAGTCATATCATATGAAGTATGTTGTTTTTCAGAAAAATTCGAAAACATATGTTTTCAAAAAGAAGTTGGTTTGTCATCATCAAAAATGGGGAGATTGTGAAGAAGATCTTGCTCCTGACCTCAGAACAGTATTGATGAAGACACCAAGATCACACAAAAAATGAAGAAGACTATGAAGATACAAACGATTCAAGCTTCAAAGAAATTATAGATTAAGTCTTCAATAGGTACTTCATGATCTAAAATTTAGCATCTAAGTTTCGTTTTCAATTTTCAGCATATCAATGAAATTTTGCAATTCACATATTTTCTTTTCATGATCTAAAATTAACCTTTTTCTATTCATTCACTTTTTAGCTAACATTTTAAGTTCTTCATGCATTTCAACATAAGCATCATATAGCATGTTATATGTGAGAGATATATCGAAATTTGAAATAGAATCATATGAGTATACCACACTAGGCTCATCTTGCTCACTTACTTTGCAAGAGTTCGAATTTTGAGCCATTAGACAAATCTTGTGTGATTCTTCATCTTCCGATATGCTTGTTGACGAATCGTCCTCTTAGGGGTCATCCCAAACAATGTATGCCTTCTTAGCTTTGATGTCCCGAGATTTTTTCTTATAATCTTGTTCAATGTTGTTGGAAGGTGTAGGGCATGTGTACCTCATGTGTCCTAATTTCCTACTCTTATGGAAAGATACATTGTCTTTGGTATTATTTCTCATCTTGATCGAACTATCTTCATCTTCCTTGTAAAGCTTCTTGGTTTCTGAACTTGTTGATAAGGAGAGACATGGCTTCATCATCCGTGTCGGAATCGGACTCACTATCATCAAATATCTCATTTTGACTTCTTGCATTTGATCTTGTTGCTTTGAAGGAGGTTTCTTTGATGTTCTCGTCCATTTGTCCATTGAGTGTCAAACATCTTAATTCTTGCTCATGTTCTTGAACTTTGCCAAATAAAGTTGTGAGCATCATTTGTTCCAAGTCCTTTGACTCTATAATGGCAGTCACCTTGGGTTGCCATTTCTTGTCCAGACATCTCAACACTTTAACAGTTAGTTCATGTTTGGAAAATGATTTATCTAATGAAATGACATGATTAATAATATGAGTAAATCATTTTTGTAAATCAGAAATAGACTCATGTGGAAACATGCGAAACAATTCATACTAATGCATCAATGTATTCAATCTAGAACGCTTGACCTCACTAGTGCCTTCGTTGATCACTTGTAAAGTGTCCCACATTTCCTTGGAACTATCGCATTGAGAAACTCTAAAGTAGTCATCGTATGAGAGTGTGGAGGTTATAAATTTTTTCGCTATCAAATAGAATTGCACTTTTCTCTTTTCCTCGTTGGTCAAGAGACTTCTAGGTTTCTCTTTCGTTTTTCCATTCACTACGTGTAGTGGAACGAAAGGTCCATTTTCCACGCAATCCCAAATTTCTGTATCGATGGCCTCAATAAAAATCCTCTTTCGGATTTTCCATTAGACGTACCTCTCGCCACTGAAAATCAGAATGCAGTCGATGGATGCACCATCGCTGCTAAACAGGTTAGAAGAGCCCATGGTAAAAAGTGCCTAGGATCAACGATCTAAGCGGTTAAGCTAGCACAATCGTACTAGCTTTGATACCACTTGCCTTGTCCCACGGGGCTCTACCATTCACCAAGAGGGGGTGAATAGGTGATACGGTACACAATAGCCGTCGCTTGATAAACACAAAAATTATACAAATTTACGCACTATTTAATTGATTAATGACAGACTTAATCGAATAAATCATCTACTCTTAATCGATTAACTACTAAACTTAATCGATTAATTCGATCTTCTAATAATCGATTATCTAAACCACTTAATTGATTATCTAGTTTAGTTACAGTGAAAACATAATTCTTTCGATCATCGAAGATTACTAAGATTCAACCAAACTTACATGCAATCCTACAAACAATTAAGAACAGTAAATACACAATACAGATATGCAATTATCACAACATTATATGAATGTCAAGTGAGATGCATGTTTCTTTTTCACAGATTTGACAATGAAACCTCAATGGATATACTGTAAAGATTCACCATTTTCTTTTCTTGAAAGAACACTTAGAAAATCTTTCCTAAAGATATGAAAGTTTGAGCTTCAGATCTTCTCAATTAAGTGTAAAACTCTATGTTTTCGAAAATGTGTTCTAACCCTCTAAATCAATATTTTCCAATATGACCTATATTATTAACCAATATGAAAAACTTGGATTTATGTACTATTCTATTTTTAACTGCAGTTAATCGATTATACTGAATCTTAATCGATTAACGGGTTTCTTCAGAATAACAGTAAACAGAAACAGTTATCAGCTTAATCAATTAACAACTGATTTAATCGATTAATGGGTTTTTACCAACTTTATCAATTAACAATTGATTTAATTGATTAACATGTTCCCAAAACTTAATCGATTAATATGACTCCTAATCGATTAAATGGTTTTCTAAAATATATTTTTAATGATGAATGAACCTCCTACATGATTTGTAAAAGCATGATGCATGTCTTTGAATGATGTATGATTTAAAACTATTTTTAAATGCATTCAAAACATATTATAATGTATGTATGCATGTGCATGTAAATCATGTATGTATGCATGTAAGTCTCGTTTTAGTTATGATTGATTTTAGCTTGTGAGACTTTCATTAGGGTTCATCCTAGCCTAGACTCTTACTAAGCAAACATCTTAAGACCTAATAAATATATAAAAATACTTAACCCCTAGATCTTCTTTTGAATGCTTTGCCTGGTATGTACTTGAGTCTTGACTTTATCGTTGATACTTGTTGTTTGTTGATTTTCTCATCCTCTCAAGCTTGTCCTTCAACATGTATGCATGTTGTCAATCATTTGCCTTTATCACTCTTTTGTCTTCATCAACCTTTGTGCGTCCTTTGTCTTCATCAAAACATTATGTGATGCATGCTTGCCTCTTCAATCTCGCATTTATGCAGGCTTACATCTTCAATCTCCCCCTTTTTTATGATGACAAACACTTATTAATATAGGACATACAGTTGTTTACATTTGTTAACAACTTGTTGGATCTAACAATTATTTGTTGGATTTGCTTGATGACAATCAACTTGTTTTGCCTCGTTCTTGTAAGTTGATGTGTGTTTCTCCCTCTTGCTCCCCCTCAATTTGAGCAATGGGTGATTTATTCTTTTTCGTTGCGGTAGCCTCAACTTATCTTCTCTTGTAAGTCCTGCAAAACATAAGCAACAACCTTTCTCCCCCTTTTGGCATGATCAAAAAGCAAAGTCATATATGAAAGTGTATTGCCAAAAGAAGGAACAAATAATGCAATTTCTACCGAAGTTAATCGATTAAGTGTGATTTAATTTTGCCCAGAATTGCATTTTAGGTGTTGGTTAATCAATTATGGCTTGTGCTTTATCGATTAAACCTACTGATATGACAGATTTCAGTGTAGGCCACATGCTATAGTAGAAACTTATACAGTTTGATATCACAGGTTTCATACCACTTGTTTTATACAGATGCCAATTGTATTATATCACTTATCTACATACCACTTTCGATACCACTTGTTAATTGAAAAGTAAACGCAATTAGATCAATGCAAATAGATTTGTAAGTTGCTAACATTCCTTCATCCATTGATCAAGTGATTTACAAAAGTAATAAGAGCAATACACAATTCGACTTTACCAGCACAAAACCAATTCATTCATAACATGTTATGTCATTTCATTGTTCAAGTCAAAGCACAAAAACAAACTAAATGAGTTTGGCAAATTACAATGCAACAACCAAAAGAGTACACAAACCACAAACTTCTTAAAATCAGCAACTAACTAGGACATACTAGACATCATAAGCTAGTTAGGAGGTGGTTGTGGAAATCCACCGAAGGAGCTAAACATAAAAGAAAGCTGCTCAAATCGACTTTGATTCTCTTCATCTTGTCTTCGAAACTCTGCCATAAGCCTATCCTCCATAGATTGTATCCTAGATACAACTTCTTGGTTCCTTGAGTCGATACACTCATTTAGGCGTTGTTCTATGGCATCTAGATGATCCAAACCAAATGAAGTTCCTTGAGGCATATCAAATGCCTCGACATTTTGCCCCTGGTTTTTCTCACCATGCTCACCACCTTCTTCTCCAAACATTTCTAAATCCACTCAGGTCTTGTAATCCTCTTGATACATCCATTCACCTCCATATTTGTAAATACTCATCTTGTGAATGATGTTCTCATGGACCATGTGCTCTCTGGAATTCACTGCAATTATCTCTGCATCAGATGTGTCGATCTCCAAATGATCAATGACATGGGAGATAAATATTCCATAAGCCAACAATCTTGAAGAAGATGATGCAATACCATACATCACTTTCAAAATCGCATTGGGCCAGCTAATCAGTATTCCTTCTTTAACATCATTCATAAGGTTCAAATCATTTACAGTAGGTTGCCCGTGATTAGTGTTGCACTGAACTAATATGTAAGTAATTAGGTAGTGTAAAAGCCTATTTTCTACGGTTAAAGAACCTGCTTTTGTGTGCTCACCTCGAACAAAATAATGAGGTCCCCTTAAGAATGACTTATATACCTCGGCAGAGTTGTACATACTCCACTTTTCATCATTGAAATCTCCAAGGGTACCACCATCACAGGATAAGCCTCCCACATCCATAAACAGCTCATCATTCAACAGAATCAACTTCCCTTTCACCCTACTCCTATACTCACCATCCTTATACTGAAAATTCGCATAAAATTCCCGAACTATAGAGGGGTATATATTACCATTTAAATCCAGAAAACGCATAACCCTTTGTGCCTCTAATTCATGCGGGAATTGGAATCATTGCTCCACCATCCACCCCATGTCGGCATAATGGATGTATGTAGGTTTCCGGCTTGTGAACCGAGACAACCTCTCTGCTTGAAAAGGAGGAGCATAAAGCAAGTCTAAACCCAATGGAGGATTCTGCCTAGCTGAAGAGGAACCTTGGGCGCTGAAATTTCTCGAACGTCAAGGATGATGCAGAGAATAGGTTGAAACAGTAGTGTGTTTCACTCACTTTGGTCTTTCGTTACTCATGGTAGCAGAATCAAATGGATGGGTAATTGATTATTGGGTGAAAAACAGATTTAGGGTTTTAACAGGGGAAAAGCTAGGTTTTGCAATTTGAACCGAATTGGTGGGTTGAATGCTTAGAGAAGAGATGAAGAAGAGAACGGATAGCTCTAATATGAGATTGACGAAGAATTGAGGGATCAATTTTAGAGCAGAGGACAAGGTTTACGAGGTAAGGGTTTGCAAAAACGTAACCCATAATTGTTGCAGAATCTGTTTTATTACTGCACTTAATCGATTAACCTTTGTGTTAATCGATTAACGGGATTAAAATTTTAACACAGTTAATCCATTATGTTCCAACTTAATCGATTAAGATTTTAAAACATTTTAGCCCAGGTAATCAATGAAGGGAATACATAATCCATTAAGATAATTTGAAAAAGCTCATGTAATCGATTAAAACATAGAACAATTGATTAAATGAGTCATAGAAATAGATTTTGGCACAGTTTGAATTAGTTTATAGGTTTTCTAACATTCTAAGATAAACATCTAATGTGCACATAACATAGAGCAAAAATAACATAAAAGCTTATACAAGCAAGAATGCATTTTACATTTAAGACTACATGCATATTATGGCGATAAGTGAATTTTTAGGATTATCTAGAATTCAAGCATGCATTCAAACACTTAGGTAATATATTGGATACCAATTGCTAGGATAATATTTATCACGATATTAGGTTACCTCACATGCTTTACCTCATCCTTATCAAGATGTTTGAAGTTTGTCATATTTGATGTTTACTTTGGCCTTTCTTCAATTTGTGATTATTGTCCTTTTCTTGCATAGAATATCAATTCTTGAAGTATTTATCCTCATTCGTACCTACAAAACAGTAAGCAAACTATTCCTCTCCTCTTTTGGACATGGCTTAATCAAGTATTAAATTCGAATAAGCTTTCCAAAAACATAGTTTTGGTTAAGTTTGCATTAATATGAGATATAACTAGTTGTGCTTTAACATGATTAGAAAATCCTTAATGGTGTTGCTACATTTAATTATCATTCAAAACATGGTTAAAGGATTCATATACTTATTCAATAATATCATGTTTGCATTTGAGAGCATGTAAATGTGAAACATAAAGCATTAGGCCTAAAAATGATTTTTGGGGATATCATGATTCTTCAGATTATGGCCTTGCTAGGATTTCATTTTAGAATATATTTACGACACTTAAGGGATGTAATACTTGTAGTTAAGAAGCGATACATTGTTTTATCTTTGTTGTACAATGCTTCCTATCTCCAAGCATTGGAGATGACAAGTTGCTCATAAATGTCATAGTCTCCTTTCCTTTGGTGACTAGTCAAAGAAGTTTGATCTTCTCACCTTCTTATGTGCCTAGAACACTTGCTGCCCGTATGAAAATTGAAGTCCATATGTCCTTAGGCACACCTACAAAACACAATTACTTGCTTTTCTTGGATACCCAACTAAGCTTGGGTCCCTTAATGTTAGTAGCTTGGGGATTTTGCTTCTTGTAATCTTGTTTCTTAATTGATTAACAGGTTCCTAAAACTTAATAGATTAATATGACTCCTAATCGATTAAATTGTTTTCTAAAATATATTTTTAATGATGAATGAACCTCCTACATGAATTGTAAAAGCATGATGCTTGTATTTGAATGATTTATGATTTAAAACTCTTTTTAAATGCATTCAAAACATATTATCATGTATGTATGCATGTGCATGTAAATCATATATGTATGCATGTAAGTCTCATTTTAGTTATGATTGATTTTAGCTTGTGAGACTTTCATTAGGGTTCATCCTAGCCTAGACTCTTACTAAGCAAACATCTTAAGACCTAATAATGATATAAAAATACTTAACCCCTAGATCTTCTTTTGAATGCTTTTCCTTGTACATACTAGAGTCTTAACTTTATCACTAATACTTGTTGTTTGTTGATTTTCTCATCCTCTCAAGCTTGTCCTTCAACATTTATGCATGTTGTCAATCCTTTTCCTTTATCACTCTTCTGTCTTCATCAACCTTTGTGTGTCCTTTGTCTTCATCAAAACATTATGTGATGCATGCTTGCCTCTTCAATCTCGCATTTATGCAGGCTTACATCTTCATAAAAATGTCTTGTGTGGCAAGAGTATTGGATGCAACCTTCGGTGGACAAGAAGGTGAACCAGTATAAGAATTCTTTGTGTACTCTTCTTCTACTCTATTCTTGTGGTTTCATTTTTGCTCTAACTTTGTTGATTTCTGCATCAATATTCCGCTACACAAACACTTTGATATCACAACAAAAAAATCGACAATTTATCCTAACAACTAATTCACCACTAGCCCACCGCCCCTATTAGTTGCCATCTAATACTAACCCAAACAAGTGAGTTGTTTCACAAGCCAAGTGATAATCGCCACAAGGAAGGATCCTTGATAAGATTGATAATTCTTGGTTGAGACAAGAATGGTTTTAGAAGCCCTTGCTCAACTAAAGGAAATCAATGCCAAAACAAAATTCAACTTACTTTATTCATCATTCAACATGTATACATATAGTGGCTTGGCCTAGCTTTGCCTCCACGAAATTACAAGGAAGTAAAAGACTCATACCCTGTCACATTGGATGGTCACATTGGATGCCATTCCAACATGAATTCTTCATGTTAACAAGGCCGTATTCATGTATTCTTTGGCCATGATTTTTACACATAATTCCCATATACTTATTACATTAAAGAAATGAAATAAATAAATAAACATTAGATTCCATCTTGAATAATTCTTCTATATTTTCTCTTCCACGACATGAATGAGTTTGTGATGAGTTGATGAGCCTTGGATTCCTTTCTTCCATTGAAGCACGGCTATGTTGATTTCACTCTTGATCACATGGTTAATTCATTAACTCACCATCATGTCTTCCACGCCTAGTATGAATGTGAGCATAGGATTCCTTTTTGCTTGATTCTTCATGGTGAAGAGGTGTAGCCAAAAGAGAGTGAACTGGTGCGAATGTGACATAATGGTCATCATAAATTCTTCATGGCTCCATTAATTATTGGTTGATAAGGCTTTGTTTTTGGTTTCCTTGGATATCACGATTTTGGGCTTCACATGAAAGAAATGAAGCTTTGGAATCTTTTTTGACACTAATGAGCCAACGACCACCCTTGAATTTGGCAAGAAACATGGTTGTATTCATCCATAAAGAGGCTCCACAGTTTGCTCCTCTATACACACTCCAAGTAATTTGAATTCCCATTTGAATGCATAACCATCACTTAATGAGAAATTACATGCCCCTCTTTCCAGCTTTTAATGATGGCAGTTACATTGTAATGGCAATTTGATCACTCTTTAGCATGTCTTTATTCTGAATTCAAACTAATGAAAATATGCTAAACAAGGAGCAAAACAACTCATAAAACTTGAAAACTAATGTGACTTGTGTTTTCCCTATTTTTTTGGGTTGACACGGCCTGGGACACAGTCGTGTCTCAATTATTAATTTTGGGAATTGTCAGGTAGAGGCTCCCACAACCTAGAACGCAGCCTAGGGCACGGCCGTGTATGGCTTCTTCCAATTGATTGCCATTTTTCTGAGTAACACAATGAATGAACTTAGAACTCCCTTAGTCGAGTCTTGGAACACTACCCTTGATTCTTTCCATGAGTTGTCCTAGTGCATTTTGTGCTCTTTTGGTCCTTGCCCTTATCATGATACCACCAATCTCCTTTAGTCCATCACGGTCCAACTTCTTGGCCAATGTTAGATTTTTGGCTCATGCCCAACATGAAGCATTTTATGCACTTGACCCATGGAAATTGGGTCACCTCCCTTAGGTCACATTAGTCAATATGTCGACCTCTAGAAGTTGAAGGAGGCTCACGAGGCGGAGGTGAAGGGGCTGAAGGATAGCCAAGAGCTATCCAGTCTGACCCACCATCATGAAGAAGCTCGCTGAGTTATCCTATCATGCCAACCGGAATAGGTCAGTTCCCAGGACGAGTTGGCTGGCATGATGGCTCGTTATGAGGAGGCTAAGGGCGAAACTCGTCGGCTCAACAACAAGTTGCACTAGACGAAAGAGCGAAGGTAGATTGCTAAGTACTCTCGCAATCGGGCCCAAGTGAAGATTACCCGGTTGACTTAAGAGGTATTCACCCTCAAGTTGGAGAGAGACAAGCTAAAGGCATAGCAGGACGCCATCTTCGACCCAACAACGAATGCTACATACCTCGCTTAGGACAATGCTTTTGCCTAGGTTGGTTTCATGCCTCCGAGTGAGGACTAGTCTTGGACGCGTATCAACGCGTATGTCCAGGATGAGGAGTTGCTGTTGGAGGAGGAGGGCTCAAGCTACCAGTCCTGAGCAAGGGGGAGGCCTAAGTGCCCTGAAATAGATGTAGAGATTATGTAATTTGATCAAACATTAATGAATTATCATTCTTGCATTTGCTCGCCTCTTTTTCTTTCCACGCATAAGAAATTAGTAAGTAAGCTGGAATTGGGTTGGATATAAATCCTTAAGATGATTTTAATTGTAGTTAAATTCCTAATAATCAATTTGAAATTGAAGGTAATGTTGATCGGAATTAACTTCCTAATAATAATCTGGATTTGAAGGTAATGTTGATGGGAATTAACTTTCTAATAATAATCTGAAACTAAGGGTAATGTTGACCGAAGTTAACTTTCTAATAATAATCTGAAACTGGAGATAATCTTGGCCAGAATAGAATTCCTAGTAACTGTCGAAAACCAAAGGCAATATTTGTTGGATCTAAATCCCTAACAATAATCAGAAACTGAAGATAATCTTTGCCATAACAGAATTCCTAGTAATCGTCGAAATCCGAAGACAATATTGGTTGGACATGAATCCCTAACTCAAAGAGGAATTAAAAGTGAATTTAGAAGAATTGAACAATTGACAAGAATAATTATGAAAATACTAAAAAAGGATTGAAATCTAATTTAGAAAGAGTTCCCAGGATAAGGGTTATCGCCTTTACACTTGCAAATCCTTGTTTTGCTCTTTTCCATGAACTTTAAGTTGAGGGTGAATTACTCTTTGATATGTGTCATCCTCTCTCGAGCTACGATGCATATACTCAATTGAAGTGGCACCTAGTCTCGTGGTATGGTTATCAATCAAATCCTTTACTTGGATCTTTCTATCCAATCACTTCGTAACAACCCAAGGTGAATTCCAGAAATCCTTGAGAATCCTAAGACTACTCTCGTGAATTAGGATAATAGTTTGAATAACTGAATGGTCAGATAGTTGGGTTCACCTCTCGGTCCTTCCCCAATGTATCTAAGAGGTGTAATTTGTTGGCTAGAGAACTCACACGAATAAAACTCAGTTTAATGATTCAAATCACAACACTCAATGAAATAGAAGTAAGAACAAGTGTTTATTGAATGTAAAAGGGCATAGCCCCAATCCTAGAAACAAATGGAATTACTCACTCATGATGGAGAAGAGAATCCCAAATTCTAAATTAGAGAATTATAATGTAAAGTATAGTGTTCAATCCTTATCCCTCATTTATCCTAATTACAAAAGATTGGGCTAAGCCCAACAAAACAAATCTAAAAAATATGAGTAGAATGTAACATTCACGACTTCTTTTGGCCCTTCAATTGGTCTTCACATAGACTCAACACTGAATTCCATCTTCTTATTGTCAATTCAAATCAGAACCCTTATTGTGTTTGACCCAAGTTTCTCACATTTGGTACATCCAGCAAAAGTTATGAAACAAACACATTTATTTAACCAAATTTAATTCAAAATTGTCAAATCTAATGTCTTTTATGTTATTATTTTATCAACATTTTTTTCTTCAATGGGGGTCATAGATCAACAAAAAAAGTTTCTTCAATGGGGGTCATAGATCAACAATCATCATTCATTCATACTTTTTTCATTTAAAGCATATAGACAACACATAGAACAAAACAAAGGATAGGTGATATATGAAACATATGATAATGCATGATAATATGAATATTCAACCAAAAAAATAAATTAAAATCTATATGGTATACATGGCATGAATGAACTATCTAAAAGCAAAACCCCCTCAAGCTTAGAAATTTGTATTGTCTCCACTGTAAAATTCTAAACAATAAGAGAAAGAAAAAGAAAACTCATGAGTTAGGTAGGAAGTATCCTAAACTCATGTGTCAATTATAAGTGGTCAGTTTTATTGGGTGTAGTGGAAGTACCTGCAAAAGAGGAGAAAAATGTCTCAAATGGCCCATATGTCCTTGATGGACTAGGTGCAAATATCCTATTTGAATGGGGCAGCTAATAAGCATTGACATGTTAGCACTTTTCCATGTAGTTTGTTTTGTTTTATTTTTTTAGAGTTTATGATTATTTTGTGGCCGACACTATATATATCCCCTACAAAGGCTCCAAATTTAGGGAGGCACTAAAGCCGACACTAAAACACTAAAATTACTGAATTAAAAAATGTACCTCACAACGTGGGTTACCTCCCACGAAATGCTCATTTAACGTCATTATCTTGACAATTGATCCTTGCAGCTCATCTAGAGTCCAAGAAGGCTATGTTTATTTGTTTCTCCAATCGTTCATCTGCTAGATAGTGCTTCAAATGTTGACCATTCACCTTGAAGTTTCCCCTTTCCTCATATTCCATATCTCAACTGTTCTATAAGGGTAGACCTTGGTGACTTTGAATAGACTTGACCATCTAGACTTTAGCTTCCCTAGAAAGAGCCTCAATCTGGAGTTGAATAAGAGAACTAGTTCCCCTACTTAGAATTCTATGAGGAGTATATGTTTGTCATGCCATCTTTTTGTTCTTTCATTGTAAGTGCGAGCATTCTCATAAGCATCCAACTGCAGTTCTTCCAACTCTTGAAGTTGGAATTTCCTCTTTTCTCCAACAACTTTCATATCAAAGTGTAGCAATTTGACTGCCCAATACGCCTTATGCTCTAGTTCCACTGGAAGGTGGCAATGCTTACCATTAATCAACCTGAATGTTGACATACCAATAGGTGTTTTATATGCAACGCGGTAAGCTCATAAAGTATCATCAAGCTTTGAGGACCAATCTTTCCAGCTCCTAGACATTGTCTTCTCCAATAGGCTCTTAATCTCACTGTTTGATACTTCCACTTGACCACTTGTTTGAGGGTGGTAAGGGGTACCAACCTGATGAGAAACACCATACTTCTTTAAAATATTTTTAATGAAATGTGAGCCTCCATCACTAATAACCAGCCTTGGGACCCCAAACCTTGAAAATATGATCTTGGTAAACAGTTTGATGACCATTTTAGCATCATTGTGTGGAGATGAAATTACCTCCACCCACTTAGAAACATAATCGACTGCCACTAAGATATATTTGTTGTTGTTTGAAGTAGGAAACGGTCCCATATAGTCAACTTCCCATACATCAAATATCTCCACCTCCAAGATGGGGTTCATTGGCATTTTATGCATTTTTTAAACGTTCTCCACCCTTTGGCAAGAATCACATGTGAGAACAAAGCTGCTTGCATCTATGAATATGTGTGGCCAAAAGAAGCCACATTTGAACACCTTTTCTATTGTTTTTGAAGTACTGGCATGGCCTTCATAAGAGGCAGAGTGACAACTGTTAGGTATCAGTGGACAGAACACACCTAGAAGGTGGGGGTTGAATAGGTGTAGCGGTAATCAATTACCACTTTTCACACCAAAGCCCTATTCTGGAAAAAGCTCGAGTTAATTGATTAACTACAACCCTTAATCGATTAACATAGACAAATATAGCAAGATGCAGGCATGCTTCTTGCACAGCAAGTCACCGATGTTCAAGAACAAATAATGCAGATATTTTTAGACATAATTAAACTAGATACAGCAACCTAACAGTATCCAAAATATCAGCCAATATCATGCAATAATAAGACTTGAAATTTAAAGAGATTAGGGATAGAAAAAGCCCGCAAAAAGGAAATTTTATCCTGCTTCGTTTGCAGGTCCACTTGCAAACTACATTCAAGCCTCCCCTTTTGATCTCGGGAGATTTTTCTTTGAAAGTGCCAAGTGTCAAGGATAGCACTAGCATGTCTTTGCCTATGTTTTGATGAAGACAAGGTTCTAACAAAGCTTGAAGATGGCTCAACAATCAACATTCCTTATGCTCATTTGGTCATATCTAGACTATGTAAATTGAGTCTATAATCTAAGTAGTCTGGGATGTGTGCCGTAGTAAGTGAGTATAGGTTAGGTGAACCTAGATGCTAGTTTCTTAAGCCATCTTAATTGTCATATCATATTCATGAGACATATCATCTGGTTAATTGTATGTTCATGCATCTATCATACATGTTATATGTGCATATTAGGCATAATATAATTGGTAAAACATGTATATATATTGTGCATAACATATGATAAGTTTACCATTTGAAACATATGCATAAATGTTCCAGTTAATCGATTAACATGATAACTTAATCGATTAACTCAACTGTTTTTGTTTTAAATGTGTGTTTTCTGTTTTTGTGTCATTCTCTTGCCCCGTTAATTGATTAAAGAGAAGCCTTAATCGATTAACTAGTCTGTTATTTGTTATAACTGCAATCTGTTTTAATTGTTTAACTATTTTGCAACGAATGTAACCGCCTATTCTCTATGCTATAATACAAGGCATTGTTCAGAAAACCATAGCATTGAATTCTATTGTATAGGGTTGTTTAGAGAGCATTTTGCATACGTGTTTTACTGTATTTTTGCAAGAGAGTTGCATGTGTGAGAAGAGAGATTATGCTATTTTAATTGTTGTTATATGCTTACTGTTTTTTCATACTAATGTATCCATTCTTATCTTGCTCACATGCTCATGCATTAGATATTGTTAGAGAGAAATTATATGTATACTGATACTGATTAACTCATTTGAATCTTGATGGCTTAAGTGGTAAGTAAAAGGGTTAATCTTTGAGTCTTTATCTTGTCATATTTTAAGCATTATTGTGCTTAGTACACCTTGTTGTCCTATGATTCCTTGAAATCCATGCATGCTTTTTAAAACATCAAAAACGCTGAAACTGATGCATTTAATCGATTAAGTAAATCAATTAATCGATTACCTAGGCCAAAACTTTTAAAATTGGCATTTTTGAGAAAGGTTTTCTCAGAGGCGAAGGGTAGAGTCAAACCAAGGATTTAGAGGTCCTAGATTTCAAGAAGGGAGCGTCCTATGTGCTTGTCATTGAATTGGTATTTGTATCCATATTTCAATATTGTGAAGAAAGAAAATATCCCTAATCTAGAAGGGGAGGCATGGATGTAGTTTGCAGGGGACAGCAAACGAACCAGGATAAAAATTCTTTGTGCAATGTTCTTTCTCTCTTTATCTTCTTCATGTTTCTTGCCATTATATATTGAATCTGTAATTGAAAAATTGGATATTTGTTTACTGCCATATACTTAATATTTGTGCGTAAAAATATATGTATTATATATGTTCAATTTTTTTTAATTACTGTGCAAATTGTCTGTCTGATCATTCTGTTCTGTGCAATAGTTAATCGATTAAACATTGTTGTTAATCGATTAACTGGGTTGTTTCTAGCAGTTGGGTTTTGGTTCAAGAAGTGGTGATTGATAATCCCTACCCCTATTCAACCCCCCTTCTAGGTGTTCCTAGGCCACTAATACCTAACAAGTGGTATTAGAGCTAGTACGACGTACTAGCTCAACCGCATCCGCATGATCTGAAGGGAATTAAAATGGGTTCCACCAACCCCTTTGGCGGTGATGGCGCATCCATTAACCACCCTCCCGTATTCAGTGGCGAGGGTTACGCCTACTGGAAAGTCCGAACGAAAATATTCATTGGGGCTATTGATTCTGATATTTTGGGAATCCGTAATCAGTGGGCCCTTCGTCCCACTTCACTTAGTGGATGGCGAATCGAAAGAAAAGCCCAAAAGCTTATGGACCAATGAGGAGCGCAAGAAGGTCCAGTTCAACCTTCGCGCCAAAAACATCATTACCTCGCCCTATCCTACGATGAATCTTTCGGGTGTCTCAATGTCAAAGTGCCAAGGAAATGTGGGACACTTTACAAGTGACTCACGAAGACACTAGCGAAGTCAAGCATGCCCGGCTAAACGTGCTAACTCACGAATATGAATTATTTCGTATGCTACCGAGTGAATCAATCGGCGATATGCAAAAACGATTCACTCACATTATTAACCATCTTATTGCTTTAGATAAGATGTTCACCAAAGGAGAGCTCACTAATAAATCTTACGTTGTCTTGACAGGAGATGGCAACCTAAAATAACGGCAATCATGGAATCCAAGGATCTAGACTCCATGCCTTTGGCAACACTCTTTGGAAAGCTTCAAGAGCATGAGATGGAGGTTGGGCGTTTGACAATGCATGAGGAGTCTGATCACAAAATGAAGGGAATATCTCATAAAGCTTCAACATCACAACCCATTGAAGATATAGATAATGACGACTTTTTTGGAAATTTCTTGAAGAAGAAAGGAGGACTTAGACGATCCCAAAAGAAAGAAGCGCGTGAATCAACAAAGAAAGGCAAGACAAAGGAGCGCTTCACTTGCCATGAATATGTTAAGCCATGACACATGAAGTATCAGTGCCCCACTTACTTAAAAAGAGTTGATTCAGAGAAGGGCACTCCCCGAGACTTCAAGTCAAAGAAAGCATACATCATCTGAGATGTACCGGAGGAAGAAACAACATCAAGTACCTCGGATGAAGAGTAGACCGCAAAGCTGTGCTTAATGGCGATATTTGCGGATCATGTAGCAAGGATACTTCAGATAAGGTATACTCTGACACATCATCCTCTTGTTCTGATTCTCCATCATATGAAATATTATATAGTGCTTATGTTGAGATGGATGAAGAACTTAAAAAATTAGCAAAGTTAAGTAATGAGAGAAAAAGAATAATTTTGCTAAACCAACTAAAAATAATTCAACTGTAGAAAGAATTAGATGAATTAAAATTGGAAATAGAAACATTAGATCTAATTTTTTCCTATGCTTCATACGATTGCTCGAATAATAACTTATGTCAAAATACTACTTCTGAGTCTTGCGAGGACTTGAAAAACTAAAATTTTAAACTGAATGAAAAACTCGCAAAACTCACAAATAGTAAAAAACCAATTAGACACCCTGCTTAGCTAAACAAGGAACGTTGGTGACCATACAGGATTAGGGTATGTTCCCTCATCCCATAAAAATAGACAATATAGGAGACCTCTAACACGCCAATATAGAAATTCAAATAAGAAAAATAGAGTTCCTACATGCCATTACTATGGCACATATGGTCATACATCTCATTCATGTTACATCAAGAAATATGGGATACCCAGTTGCGTTTACACTTGGGTAAGAAAGGGAGATAACTCCCTAGTCACTAACAAGAAAGGACCCAACATAATTTGGGTACCTGAGTCTAGCAGGTGATCTATATTGCAGGTATGTCTTCAAACACATGGACAAAATTGGTATCTTGATAGCGACTGTTCAAGACATATGACTAGGGACAAGTCGAAATTCCTAGACTTGTCGTTGAAAGAAAAGGAATTCGTCACCTATGGAGACAACAACAAAGGAAGAATCTTGGGCACCGGGAAGATTGGCAACTCAACCCATACAATAATCGAGAACGTTCTTTACGTAGAAGGTTTGGAACACAATTTATTGAACATAAGCCAATTATGCGACAAAGGTAATACTGCTCATCTTCATGCTTTCGGGTGCAAATGTTTTATTTTGAATAATGGAAAAAGAATTTTAGGAAATTTTGACTCGAAAGTTGATGAGGGCATATTCTTAATTTTTAGGATATTCATTACATAGCAAGGCATTCCATGTGTTTAATAAATATACCATGCAAGTAGAAGAGTCTATTCATGTCCATTTTGACGAATCTTCTCCAAAAGAGAAGAGAAAGGTCTTTTCTGATGATGTTTCAGGTACACTTGAAGAAGTGCCATACCAGGACATGGAAGAAATCCAAAAAGAAGCAGAGCAAACAGTGGTAGAGCAACATCAGAAAATGCCTATCGTGTGGAAAACTACAAAGGATCATCCACTCGATAAGGTGCAAGGTGATATATATACGAGAGTGGTAACCCGTAGCTCTTTACGAAACTTTTGTAATTTTGTTGCACTCGTGTCCCAATTAGAGCCTAAGACCATCGATGAAGCCATCGAGGATGTACACTGGGGTATAAATATGCAAGAAGAGCTAAACCAGTTCGAGCGAAACAATGTGTGGGACTTGTTCCCCAAACCAAAAGATCATCCCGTTATTGGAACCAGATGGGTCTTCCGTAATAAGCTAGATGAATTTGGCTTAATAATTAGATATACGGCTCTCCTAGTGGCCAAAGGCTACAACCAGGAGGAGGGCATCGATTATGATGAGACCTACGCTCCTGTAGCCAGACTTGAGGCCATTAGGATGCTATTGTCATTTGCATCAATCTTGAACTTTAAACTTTTTCAAATGGATGTTAAAAGTGTTTTTTTAAATGGATATATTCAAGAGGAGGTGTACGTAGACCAACCATGAGGGTTTGAAAACTTCAAATACCTGAACCATGTATATAAACTCAAGAAGGCCCTCTATGGCCTAAAACAGGCTCCTAGAGCCTGGTACGATAGATTAAGTTCGTTCCTTCTAGAAAACGGGTTCGAAAGAGGTTTGGTCGACACTACTCTATTCATCCGTAGATCTGATAATCATGTTTTACTTGTACATATATATGTCGATGATATTATCTTTGGATCTACTAATGACATCCTTTGTAAGGAGTTTTTTGAGTTGATGCAGGGGGAGTTTGAGATGTCGATGATGGGTGAGCTGACCTTCTTTCTTGGACTTCAAATCAAACAAATGGAAAGTGGCATCTTCATCCATCAGTCGAAGTATTGCAAGGAATTATTGAAGAAGTTCAATATGGAGCAGTGTAAGGATGCCTCTACACCTAGGGCATCTGCATGTTATCTAGACAAAGATGAAAAGGGAAAAGCGATTGAGGTAACCAAATATCGTGGGATAATCGGCTCCTTATTATATTTAACTGCTAGCCGCCCCGATGTTATGTTTAGCGTTTGTATGTGTGCTAGGTTTCAAGCTTTTCCAAAAAAATCGCATTATATTGCTATAAAACGTATCATGAGATATCTACAAGGAACTATTCATATGGGGTTATGGTATCCTAGGGATGCCTCCCTATCCTTGGTAGGTTATTCTGATTCCGACTTCGATGGGTGCAAGTTGGATCGTAAAAGCACTAGTGGGACTTGTCACCTATTAGGCAGCTCCCTAGTTGTATGGCACAGCAAAAAGCAAGTGTGTGTTGTTTTGTCCACCGTTGAAGCGGAATACATTGTCGTTGTCGTGTTTTGTGCTCAAATCCTTTGGATGAAGTAGCAACTTAAAGACTTTAAGCTCATATTAGAAAAGATCCCTATTAAATGTGATAACACGAGTGCCATTAACCTCTCCAAGAATCCCGTCTTGCATTAGAACTAAGCATATTGAAATAATGCATCATTTCTTGTGTGATCATGTTCAAAAAGGTGATTGTATATGGGAATTTGTTAAAACATCTAAACAATTAGCATATATTTTCACCAAGCCCCTCTCACGAGATACTTTCTATGTTCTTCGAAGAGAACTAGGAATTCTTGATGAAAAATATCTCGATTAATTTTGTTTTTATTGCCTTGCATGATCCCTTTAAATGCCTTGTAAATAATGATTGAATGCCTATGATTCCTTGTATAATCCATGATTCTGTGCTTAAAAGCTTTAAATATATATGATAGTTTAAAATCAAATTATCCAATTAAGTTTGAAATCCATGCATACTTTTAAAAACATCCAAAACACTGAAACTGATGCATTTAATCGATGAAGTAAATCAATTAATCGATTACCTGGGCCAAAACTTTTAAAACTGGCATTTTCAACTCAAGTTAATCGATTAAGAGATG
>NC_032027.1:10340820-10344688 GCF_001865875.1 Lupinus angustifolius | reverse complement strand
GTCTTGCATTTAGAACTAAGCATATTGAAATAAGGCATCATTTCTTGCGTGATCATGTTCAAAAAGCTTATTGTATATTAGAATTTGTTGAAACAACTAAACAATGGGCATATATTTTCACCAAGCCCCTCTCACGAGATACTTTCTATGTTCTTCGAAGAGAACTAGGAATCCTTGATGAAAAATATCTTGATTAATAATTTTGTGATTGCCTTGCATGATCCCTTTGAATGATTTGAAAATGATGATTGAATGCTTATGATTCCTTGTATAATCCATGATTTNNNCTTAAAAGCTTTAAATATATGTGATAGCTTAAAATCAAATTATCCAATTAAGTTTGAAATCCATGCATACTTTTAAAAACATCCAAAACACTGAAACTGATGCATTTAATCGATGAAGTAAATCAATTAATCGATTACCTGGGCCAAAACTTTTAAAACTGGCATTTTCAACTCAAGTTAATCGATTAAGAGATGTTGTTAATCGATTAACGACATCAGTATATCAGAAATAGAAGCATTTCTAGACATTTTTCAAAACCCCATTCATTATATTTTCTCTCAAATCTCAGAGGAACAAGTCCAACACCATCCTAAGCTTCATCCTAGCCCTAAACAAAACCACCTCACTGCATTTCCACTCCATATACCGTATTATTCATCTCCTATTTCCAAGCATTTCGTTTTCCCCAAATTCAAAACCTTACCCTAGGTTTCCCTCAACCTTCCTCTAAACCTCCATCAAGATTTAGTGTTTGATTACTATGGATAGAGGACGTGGAAAGAAAATCAAGACAACCGCACAACGTCCACCACGTGCTCCAAAAATCGTGCCTCCTCCACAACCAAGGAAGAACCGCGGGGATCCATACTACTCGTTAATTCTACAAGAAACTCGGTTGCAAAAATTTCAGGGAAGAAAGCCCATGTATATTCGGTTTGCGAATGTGACTTGGCTTGCGGAACAGAACTTCGATTTTCCACATGGCTTGCAAGCTCAAGGGGCGGTCCTCTTCTTGGAATTGAAAGGTAATATTTACCATGCTCTAGTTAGGGAGTATTACGCGAATTTTAGATATAAAGATGGGAAATATTGGGTTAAAATCAAATTATCCAATTAAGTTTGAAATCCATGCATACTTTTAAAAACATCCAAAACACTGAAACTGATGCATTTAATCGATGAAGTAAATCAATTAATCGATTACCTGGGCCAAAACTTTTAAAACTGGCATTTTCAACTCAAGTTAATCGATTAAGAGATGTTGTTAATCGATTAACGACATCAGTATATCAGAAATAGAAGCATTTCTAGACATTTTTCAAAACCCCATTCATTATATTTTCTCTCAAATCTCAGAGGAACAAGTCCAACACCATCCTAAGCTTCATCCTAGCCCTAAACAAAACCACCTCACTGCATTTCCACTCCATATACCGTATTATTCATCTCCTATTTCCAAGCATTTCGTTTTCCCCAAATTCAAAACCTTACCCTAGGTTTCCCTCAACCTTCCTCTAAACCTCCATCAAGATTTAGTGTTTGATTACTATGGATAGAGGGCGTGGAAAGAAAATCAAGACAACCGCACAACGTCCACCACGTGCTCCAAAAATCGTGCCTCCTCCACAACCAAGGAAGAACCGCGGGGATCCATACTACTCGTTAATTCTACAAGAAACTCGGTTGCAAAAATTTCAGGGAAGAAAGCCCATGTATATTCGGTTTGCGAATGTGACTTGGCTTGCGGAACAGAACTTCGATTTTCCACATGGCTTGCAAGCTCAAGGGGCGGTCCTCTTCTTGGAATTGAAAGGTAATATTTACCATGCTCTAGTTAGGGAGTATTACGCGAATTTTAGATATAAAGATAGGAAATATTGGTCGATGGTAGCTGGAAAGTTGTTCGAAATTAATGAAGAAATCTTTATGAATGTGGGTGGTATAGCTTTTTCTGGTGCTAGCTTAAGCGATTGTGGTTGGGCAAACGAAAACTTATTTGACGTTGTTGAAATGTATAAGTCGTGTTTGCATATACCTCAACTCTATGTCCAAGGCGGATTGACCAAAGTTGGGTCATTGTCCGTATAAAACATACTGCTACACTACTTGATTGCCTATATATTGATTCAGAGAAATAACCCATTCCTTTTTCCCTTTAGGATCACGAATACGCGGTTGAGCTAGCACTTCGTACTAGCTCTGATACCACTTGTTAGGTATCAGTGGTTACAATACACCTAGAAGGGGGGTTGAATAGGTGTAGCGGTTAGACTAGTCGCTTTTCGAAACTCAACACTTAATGCTAAATCACCCCTATTAATCGATTACAGGATGAAGATAATCGATTAACAGAACAGACTTAATCGATTCACAGAACAAACAGACTTAATCGATTAACAGAACAGGGATAATCGATTAACGTAACAGTCTTAATCGATTAAAACAGAAACAGTAAGCTTAGACAAATACGATTAATTGCACAACAGTTAACCGATAATGAAACGAATAACAGAGCTTACAAATTTTATCAGAGTATCATTCAGTATAGCACAAATACAGAATGTATCAATTAATTCTACTATACTAGATAATCGATTAAAAACAGTAAAGAGAGAGAGAGAGAGAAAAATCCTGCAACGCAAACTTTTATCCTGGTTCGTTTGCTTGTCCACTGCAAACTACATCCAGGCCTCCCGGCTGACTTGGGAGATTTTCTTCACTACAATTGAATCAATGTATTTTCATGCACACCATCCAATTACAACACTTAGAAAATTACAAGAAAACAAAGAAACCTATTCTATGGTTTGACTCCCTTCCTACCGACAAAGAAAATGTTTCTTTCGGCGTAGCCCCAGCCAAGAATCTCTGTTCTTTCCTTTTCTAAAACTCTAAGCAATTATGAAGATACACTCAATCTCTTAGGTGATAAGACACCACGAGATTCCCTTGTTACAACAATTACACAACAAAATAGAAGAGTAAAATTAAGCTATTACAAAGCTCGAATATAACAAGAAGGCTTTACTCTAAAACACCTAATACAAACTCATGCAATATGACAATGTATTAGTATGAAAACAGAAGTTACAAAATCTAAACAACTTCACAAAAAGCATCAATAATATGCATGAACATGTGAGGGAAAATATGAGAAATTATAACATGAAATGCACTCAATCCTAAAGCATAGAATCTCTTCTTTCTAAACTCACAAATGCACTTAACAACTAGATGCAACAATTAGTTAATCGATTAACAGCATTTTTAAATGTGTATTTTTAAATACAAAACCTCAAATACGTTATGCACTTAGTTCATACATGTTTAACACTTAGTTTATGCCTAGAATGCACATATACATGTATTTATGTGATGCCTGAACATATTATGAATGACATATCTCAAAGATAAAATGATTTAAAAGATTTATGCATATGAGACATGTATTAGGTGACCTAAGCCTTTGACTCAACTTAAACTAGATTCTAGTCTAAGCCTAGTACCAATTAAAGACTTAAGCATGTTGATTTGTTGGTGATCTTCAAGCTCTTATAAGCACAAGTTGTCCTCATCAAAACCATGACATATAAGGAGAGCTTTCCAAAGTGTTCCTCTTGACATGCACACTTTCAATGTTTGTTGTGAAGGAGAACATCATGATAAATTGGCCTGATGAGATTCTGAAGGTCATGTATAGTGTCTTAGCCTCGCAATCAAGACTACTTCCTTATAGTATCTTCATATCCCAAGTTATTGACTATCTACATATTGATATTTCGAATACTATAGTGATGGATTGCTCAGACAAGGATCACTTGATTGGTGAGAGTTTAATTCACAAGATGGGCATCTACAA
>NC_032027.1:10327668-10340720 GCF_001865875.1 Lupinus angustifolius | reverse complement strand
ATGCATACATTGACAACCATTACCAATCCTTGCGGAATTATATTCAGTCTACTACTGGTTCTTAGAATAGAAGAATGGTGGTTGAGTTCAACAAGCTGAGTGTCTTCATCAAGGATGGTTGTAGCTCGTCGATTCCTGACAACCAGAATCCTCCATCTCATCCTTAGATAGGAAACCTTATAACATTAGTTTAGTCTTCCTAGCTAATGGGCCTTGTTGATCCTTGTTTCCTCTTGAGATCTTATGTTTTGTATTGCATTGTTGTTTTTATTTGGATTCTAACAACTCTATATCTACTGTTGAACTATTGTTTTACATTTTGTGGTAAAATGATTTCAAATTATCGCGTTTATACTTGATTGTTAATTATGTTGCATATAGCACTTTACTTTGTTCGAAATGAATCTTGATCATGATTGGTATGTGTGATTATATTGAATGATTGTGCCTATTGCAAACTGCTCAAATATATCAAATGCTTAATCATTCCATGCTTAATTTGCTTCTACATAACCTTTCATGCCATTCAAACTCTTTTATGGCTATCTTCTGTCAATTTAATCGATTAGCGATTTCACTTAATCGATTAAATAATGTACAACTGTGAATTTGTTCAAGCTTCTTTACAGTTGGTTAATTAGTTACATACCCAAGTTTAATTGATTAATTACAGTCTGTCATAACCATAATAACTCTCCTAATTTTGACTAGAATTGAAAACGTTTATCTTTTTGATAATGTCAAAGGGGGGAGAAAGGTTGCTTGTTGTAGTGTTACATACATTTTGCAGGTTGTATAATGCTTTTTGCAGGTTGTTCTATTATGCTTCCGTACATAATTTTGTTTACCTACAAGGAAGCAATGCACTTTAACTTTGTTCTTAGAAAAATAGCATTAGTCAACCATTCTGCAAAATCATCATCAAGCTTATCCATCAACAATTGAAGAATTTTGATGAAGTGTATGTCATCATCAAAAAGGGGGAGATTGAAAGTGAAAAATATCAAGGATAGCACTAGCATGTCTTTACCTATGTTTTGATGAAGACAAGGTTCTAACAAAGCTTGAAGATGGCTCAACAATAAACATGTCTTATGCTCATTTTGGGCATATCTAGACTAGGGTGTAAATTGTGTTTATAATCTAAGTAGTCTGGGATGTGTGCTGTAGTAAGTGAGTATAGGTTAGATGAACCTAGGTGCTAGTCTCTTAAGCCATCTTAATTGTCATATCATATTTGTGAGACATATCATCTAGTTAATTGTATGTTCATGCATCTATCATACATGTTATATGTGCATATTAGGCATAATATAATTGGTAAAACATGTATATATATTGTGCATAACATATGAGAAGTTTACTGTTTGATACATATGCATAAATGTTCCCATTAATCGATTAACGTGGTAACTTAATCGATTAATGCAACTGCTTTCTTTTAAATGTGCGTTTTCTATTTGAACTGAATTTTGTGTCATTATGTTCCCCCGTTAATCGATTAAAGAGAAGCCTTAATCGATTAACTAGTCTGTATTTGTTATAACTGAAATATGTTTTAACTATTTTGCAACGAATGTAACCGCCTATTCTCTATGTTAAAAATACAGGGCATTTTTCAGAAAACCAAAGCATTGCATTCTATTGTATAGGGATGTTTAGATAGCATTTTGCATACGTGTTTTACTGTGTTTAGATGGCTTAAGTGGTTAGTAAAAGGGTTAATCTTTGAGTCTTTTTACTGTATTTTTGCAAGAGAGTTGCATGTGTGAGAAGAGAGATTATGTTGTTTTAATTGTTGTTATATGCTTACTGTTTTTGCATAATTCTGTACCCATTCTTATCTTGCTCACATGCTCATGCACTAGATATTTTTAGAGAGAAATTATTTTGATACTGATATTGATTAACTCATTTGAATCTTGATGGCTTAAGTGGTTAGTAAAAGGGTTAATCTTTGAGTCTTTATCTTGTCATATTTTAAGCATTATTGTGCTTAGTATACCTTGATGTTTAACGTGTTTTTGTGTAGTCTGGATTTGTCTCTTGGTGTGAGATCACCATATAGATTGAGGTTCTTTACCAAGGTTAGGAGGTCTTGATTTGAGGATAAGAATCCTGGATGGGGCTAGTTCGCGAGAAAGGTTTTCTCAGAGGCGAATGGTAGAGTCAAACCAAGGATTTAGAGGTCCTAGATTTCAAGAAGGGAGCGTCCTATGTGCTTGTAATTGAATTGGTATTTGTATCTATATTTCAATATTGTGAAGAAAGAAAATCTCCCTGATCCAGAAGGGGAGGCCTGGATGTAATTTGCAGTGGACCGCAAACGAACCAGGATAAAAATCATTTGTGCACTGTTCTTTCTCTCTTTATCTTCTTTATGTTTCTTGCCATTATAAATTGAATTTGTAATTGAAAAGTTGTGTATTTGTTTACTACCATATACTTAATAATTGTGCGTAAAAATATATGTATTATATCTGTTCATTCTATTATGCGTGAAAAGTTGTGTTCATTCTATTATACTTAATAATTGTGAGTGAAAAGTTGTGTATTTGTTTCCTGCATGTCTAGTCATTCTATTATGTGCAATAGTTAATCGATTAAACCTTGCTATTAATCGATTAACTAGGTTGTTTCTAGTAGTTGGGTTTTGGTTCAAGAAATGGTGATTGATAAACGCTACTTATTCCCCCCCCCCCCCCCTTTTAGGTGTTCCTAGGCCACTGATACCTAACATTCTTCACAAATACTGAACAGAATGTATAGTTACATGCAAACTTCTAATACAACACTTAGACGCTCCCTTCTTGAATCCAAGAACTCAATTTCTTGGTTTGAATCTCTTTCAATCATCCAAGAAAACCTTTCTTGCGATCTAGCCCCAGCCAAGAACTCATTCTAAAATCAAGACCTCTAAGTCTTGGTGAAGACACACCGAATCTCTTAGGTGATAAGACACCAAGAGAAAAATTTCCTTAATACAAAACAGTACACAAAACTTAGTTTTATAAAGCACACTTTTGCTCAAAATATTACAATGAAAAAACTCAACCAAAACGCATATACAAAACTCACAATATAATATGAATATTTATGAGTTTATCAAAATGCAGAAACACAGAATTTCTATCCTAAAGTTCTCTTAAAGAAATGCAAGAAAACATGTAAGAAAAGATAGAAATGTTTAACATATAAATCACATGCAATATGATGACAATCAAAGCCTAAGCATGGTACTATCTCTCTACATCTCACCATTCATTTCACTCTGCCTATATGACACAATTAAGCACGAAAATATGCATCTTGCAATTTCTAAAAATGAATGATATGATATCGCACACGTTCTGAAGTCACAGTCTTTATAGAAAACCATTCTAAGTCTCAGTTAATCAATTAAGTACCCATTTAACCATTCTAAGTTCTAGTTAATCTCGTTAATCGATTAACGTATCTCTTAATCGATTAAATGGAACATTTTCAACTTATTGATTAAATGATAAACAACCTATATGTTATGCTTATCAACTATACAAGTTTTACCAATATAATATGCCTAAGATGCACAAGTAACATATATGTTTAATGCATGAACACGTAATGATCTAGATGGAATGTCTCATGTAAATGAAATGATTACTTTTAAAGCTTGTGAGAATTGCATTTAGGTTTAACTAACCTAGACTCAATATCTAAGACACACATCTTATACTTCAAAAAAGAACTCTATTAAAGAACCTAGTCTAGATATGAAACGCTTGAGTCCACGACATGTTGATTTGTTGAATCATCTTCAAGCTTTCACTACATCCTTGTCTTCATCAAAACATAAGAAAAATCCAATAGTGCTCTACTTGACAATTTGCACTTTCAAACCCCCTTTTGAAGATGACAAATTCCACATCAGATCTTGTTTTATGAAGAGCTTGATGATGGTTATAGAATGCAATGTTTGTGAATTCCAAAGTTAAAGCGCATTGATCCCCCTTAATTTAAGTAGGTAGTGAAAACAAACGGAAGCTGGATTTTACTATTTACAACCTGCAAACATTTCAAACAACAAAGCAACCTTTCTCCCCCTTTTGACATTATCAAAGAGATAAACTAATCAATCTAGTCAACAGTAAGAAGAGTTATGTAGTTGTAACAAAACTGTAATCAATTAATTAATTTTAGGAATTTAACTAATTAACCAGTTGTAAGAAGCTTGAACAAATGCTCTTGTTAACATCATTCAATCGATTAAATATCTGGGGTTAATCGATTAAATGGACAAAAAATAGTGAATGAACAGTTTTAATGGCATAGATGGTTATACAGTAACTAGTTAAGCATAGAATGGTTAAGCATTAATATAATAGCATGTAAACAGTAGGCTTACCCATACAAAATAGATGCATATAATCAACATGGTCAAAAACCATTAAACACACATTCATACTATTTGTGACATAAGTAAACATATGATGTAAGCAATTTGGAAAACCAGTAACATACAAAGTTCAATAGCATGCATATCAAGTTATGAAAGTCCAGCACAAGTATGATAGTAGCTATTACAAACCAACAAAGCAAAGAGGAAATAAGTCTCAAAGAGAACAAAGCAACACAATCCTAAATTTAGCCATTAGAAGAAATGAACCTAAGGTATCCTAAGGTCTAAAGTCCTCTAACTAAGGATGATGTGGAAGGTTTCTGTCATCATGAATTATCAGACTACCATCTCCCTTGATGAGAATGCTCAGCTTGTTGAACTCTACACAAAACCTGTCATTATGTGCCTCAGCAGTAGTTTGAACAAAGTTCCACAAGAACTGATAGTGATTATCAATATAAGCGACCTGACGTTTCTCAAACTGCTCCAAGTCAGTATGATAAGAATCCTTCAAAGACTGAAAGTGCAAATCCATTTTGTTGTTCAGCCTCTACTCCATAACATCCAAATGACCTAATCCAAAAGAAGGTTCATGCGGTGCATTCAAAGTTGTCTCCATTGAGTTCATACAGTCTGGTCATCTGTCTCAGCCTGATCATCATCTCCAGATAAGTCTAGATCCACTGTGGTGTAGTCCTCTTGATATTGCCAAGTATTTCCATACTTTTAAATACTCATCTTGTAAATCAAGCTCTCACTAACAAGGTGATCTTAATAAGTAGATTCCAATACAATAGTGTTAGACACATCGATGTGCAGATAATCAATAACTCTCGAAATAAAGATATTGTCGTGCAGAAAATGAAATTTTTGATATGCCATCCAAGTTAAGTCGGCATACCTGATATACGTAGGTTTCTTTCCTTGAAACTTAGACAACTGAGTCTCCTACAGAATGAGGGAGTAGTAGCGGTCTCCACGGTCCTGCCTCATACTTGGATTTGAAGATGAAGCAATCAGAGTCCTTCGTGCGCGTTGTGTTGTTGTCTTAATCCTTTTTGAGCGACATCTTTCTATTGTAGATGGTAAAACAGAGAGGATTGAGAGGTTTAAGAAGATTTTGGAAGAGACCTAAACCTAGGGTTTGGAATTGGGGAAAACGGGTTTCTTGGAAATTTGAGAGAGATTGGAGTTTAATGAAGTGTAATATGGGTAGAGGATGAGGTTTAATCTTCGTTTAAGCTAAGGATTGAAATTGTGTTGTTGCCTTTGAGATTTAGAGAAAAAGGGGATAGAGAGGTTTTAGAAAAGTGCCAAAAACAATGTTGTTTCTACTTTATCTATTGTCGTTAATCAATTAAGTGCTACACTTAATCGAATAATCATAATTAAAATTCCAGATTTTTAAAAATAAGCCCAGGTAATCGATTAAGTTGAAACGTTAATCGATTAATTTTCGAAGAAAATAAAGTTTTAGCTACTGGAACTTATTTTAATCAATTAAGACTCTTGGTTAATTGATTAGCTAACATCAGATTTGTAGAATCAAGTAGGTTTTTGAATTTTAAAAGTATGTTAAGATTTCTAACCTATATTTAAAAACTTTAGGTAAACACACATACATATAGAGCTTATTATATAAGATCATGAATCATATTAGAAATAGAATGCATTCAACAAGTATTCATTTTGAAGCATACAAGGCATTCAACATGCGAGGCAAATAATAAATTGCTAGACAATTTAATCAAGATATTTTTCATTAATAATTCCAAGTTCTCTTCGAAAAACATAGAAAGTATCTCGAGAAAAGCAACACAAGCTTGCTTTTTACTATGCCATGCCACTGAGGAACTGCCTAGTAAGTTACAAGTCCTACTAGTACTCTTCCGATCCAACTTACATCCGGCAAAATAAGAATCGGAATATCCTACCAAGGATAGTGAGGCATCCCTAGAATACCATAATCCCATGTTTTGAGTTTTGTTTAAATATCTCATAATATGTTTAACAACACTATAATGTGAATATTTAGGTAATGCTTGAAATCTTGTACACATGCAAACACTAAACATAATATCAGGGCGGCTCACAGTCGAATATAATAAAGAGCCGATGATCCCTCGATACTTGGTTACCTCAGTACCTTTTCCCTTTTCGTCTTTGTCTAGATAGCAAGCGGACGCCATAGGTTTAGAGGCTTCTTTACATTTTTCCATGTCAAACTTCTTGAGTATCTCCTTGCAGTACTTCGATTGATGAATGAAGATGCCACTTTCCATTTGTTTAATTTGTAGCCCAAAAAATAAAGTCAGCTCATCCATCATCAACATCTCAAATTCTCTCTGCATCATCTCAGAAAATTCTTTACAAAGAATGTCGTTAGTAGATCCGAAAATTATATTATCAACGTATATTTGAATTAACAATACATAATCATCTAACCTATGGGAAAAAAAGGAAGTAGAGAACTACGGGTTATCACTCCCGTAGAGATATCACCTATAACTTTATCAAGTGGATGATGTTTCTTGGTCTTCCACGCTATTGGCAAGTCCTGATGCTCATCCTGGACAATTTGTTATGCTTCTTCTTCTTTGTCCTGGTCCATGTCCTTAGAGTATGCTTCTTCTAAAGCACCTACAACATCATCGGTAAAGACCTTTCTCTTCTCTTTGTCGCAAAGTTGGCTGAATCTCAATAGATTGTGCTACAGGCCTTCAACGTATAGTACATTCTCTATCACTGCCTGAGTTTAGTTGCCAATTGTCTCGGTCCCAAGTATCTTCCATTTGTTGTTATCTCCATACGTGACAAAACCTTTTTCCTTCAATGATAGATCAAGGAATTTCGATCTATCACCAGTCATATGCCTCGAACACCCATTATCAAGATACCAATGCTACCCGTGTGTTCGTAGACATATCTGCAAAATATATCTCTTGCTTCTTTCAGGTACCCAATTTATATTGGGTTCTTTTCTGTTAGTAACCAGGGAGTTATCTCCCTTTTTCATCCAAGCGTATACGCCACTCGGCACACCATACTTCCTAATATAACAGTAGTAGGAAGTGTAGCCATGAGTGCCACACTAGAAACATGTAGGAACTTTCTTATTATAAAACTTTTTATTTGGTCGAGTTATAGGTTTCCTATATGGTCGTTTCCTACGTAAACAATGGATATACCCTAATCTAGTGTGGTCACAAACGGTTCTAGTTTGACTAAGCATCATGTCTAGTTGGTTCTGACTCTCTATGAGTTTTGTGAGTTTTTCATTAAGTTTCAAATTTTCATTTCTCAAAGTCTCACAAGACTCATAAACAGTTGATTGGCATAATTTATCATTTGAGCAATCACATGTATTATAAGAAAATATTATATCTAAGGTTTCATTATCAAACTTTAGCTCGTCTAGTTCTTTCTGTAATAGGACTATTTTCTCTTCATTTAGAAGGATTACGCGTTTTCTATTGTTACTAATCCTAGCTAAATTTTTTAATTCCTCATGCAATTCGACATAAGCGTTATATAAGTCCTCATAATGAAGTGAGTCATCAGAAGAAGATGAGGTGTCAGAGTATACCTCATTATTAGCTTCCTTTGAATTATTTGAGTCGCAAGCTTCATTTATTCTGGTCATTAGGCATAGCTTGGCAGTCTGCTCCTCATTTGAGGTGCTTGATGTTGTATCCTCCTCTAGTAAATCCTAGACAATGTAGACCTTCTTTGACTTGAAGTCTCGGGGAGTGCTCTTCTCCGAATCAACTTTCTTGAGATAAGTAGGGCATTGAAATCTCATGTGTCCTAGCTTACCACACTCGTGGAAAGTGAAGCGCTCTTTATTACCTTTGCCTTTTCGAGTTGATTCACATGCTTCTTTCTTCTGAAACCATTTAAAGCCTCCTTTATTTAAGAACTTCTCAAATTTTCGTATGATAAGGCTTAACATTTCATCATCAATATCTGAATCAGACTCAACATCTTCTTTCTCTTCAGTAAATTAAGACGTTGTTGCTTTAAGAGATATGCCTTTCTTCTTGCGGTTTGACTCCTCATCCATCGTCAAGCACCCAAGTTCCATCTTGTGCTCTTGAAGCTTTCCAAACAGTGTTGCCAAAGGCATGGAGTCAAGATCTTTGGATTTCATGATAGTTGTGACTTTAGGCTGCCATCTCCTGTCAAGACAATTTAAAACTTTATTAGTTAGTTCTCCTTTGGCAAAAGATTTGTCTAGAGCAACTAAGTGGCTTACTATATGTGTGAACTGATTTTGCATGTTACCGATAGATTCACTCGACAACATACGAAACAACTCGTACTCATGTGGCAGGGCATTCATCCTGGCACACTTGACTTTGTTGGTGCCTTTGTGAGTCACTTGTAAAGTCTCCCACATTTCCTTGGCACTTTGAAATTGCAAAACCCGAAAGAATTCATCATATGACAAGGCCGATGTGATGATGTTTTTAGCATGTAGGTTGTATTGAACCATTTTATGTTCATCATCGGTCCATAAACTCTTCGGTTTTTCTTTCAGTTCACCGTCCACTGAATGTAGTGGAATGAAAGGCCCATTGACTACGGATTCCCAAATATCCGAGTCATTGGCTTCTATGAAGATTTTCATTCGGACTTTCTAGTAGGCGTATCCTTCGCCACTGAATACGGGAGGGCAGTTAATGGATGAGCCATCACTACCGAAGGGGTTGGTGGAACCCATTTAATTTCCCTTTAGAATCACGAGTATGTAGTTGAGCTAGCATGACGTACTAGCTCTGATACCACTAGTTAGGTATCAATGGATAGAACACACCTAGAAGGGTGATTGAATAGGTGTAGTGGTTATCAATTACCGATTTTCGCTCCGAAGCCCTATTCTGGAAAAAGCCCTAGTTAATCGATTAACTCCAAGCCTTAATCGATTAACACATACAAATACAGCAAGATGTAGATAGGCTTCTTGCACAACAAGTCATCGGCATTCAAGAACAGATAATGCATATATTTTTATACAGAATTAAAACTAGATACATCAACCCAACAACATCCAAAATATCAGCCAATATCATGCAATAATAAGACTTGAAATGTAAAGAGATTAGGGATAGAAATATCATGCAACAAGGAAATTTTATCCATGTTCGTTTGCGGGTCCACTTGCAAACTACATCCAGGCCTCCCCTTCTGATCTCGGGAGATTTTTCTTCACTAATATTGAATAGAATGTGTAGTTACATGCAAACTTCCAATACAACACTTAGACGCTCCCTTCTTGAATCCAAGAACCCACTTTCTTGGTTTGACTCTCTTTCAATTGCCCAAGAAAACCTTTCTTGCGATCGAGCCCCAACCAAGAACTCGTTCTAAACTCAAGACCTCTAAGTCTTGGTGAAGACACACCGAATCTCTTAGGTGATAAAACACCAAGAGACAAATTTCCTTAATACAAAACAGTACACAAAACTGAGTTTTATAAAGCACACTTTTGCTCAAAATATTACAATGAAAAAACTCAACTAAAACCCATATACAAAACTCACAAGATAATATGAATATCTATGAGTTTATGAAAATGCAGAAACACAGAATTTCTACCCTAAAATTCTCTTAAAGAAATGCAAGAAAAGATAGGAATGTTTAACATATAAACCACATGCAATATGATGACAATCAAAGCCTAAGCGTGGTACTATCTCTCTCTATCTCACAATGAATCTAACTCTACCTATATGACACAATTAAGCATGAAAATATGCACCTAGCAATTTCTAAAAATGAATGACTTGATATCGTACATGTTCTAAAATCACAGTCTTTAGAGAAAACCATTGTAAGTCCTAGGTAATCGATTAAGTACCCATTTAATCGATTAAGTACCCATTTAATGTATCTCTTAATCGATTAACTGGCACATTTTCAGCCTATTGATTAAATGGTAAACAACCTATATGTTATGTTATCAACTATACTTGTTTTACCAATATATTATGCCTAAGATGCACAAGTAACATGTATGTTTAATGCATGAACACATAATGATCTAGATGGAGTGTCCCATTTTTTAAAGATATTTTTTAGAGAGGTTTTGTTTTCCCCTCTCAACAAATCATTTCTTAGCAAGGTGCCCAAAAATAAAATAAGATAAAATTGTAGAAAGGGAAATAGCGCATTATATATCAAAATATACTAGGTTGCCTCCCAACAAGCGTTTCTTTGATTTCATTAGCTTCACATCAGTTGTCAACAATTTTCTTCTACTGCCCCGATGGTCCGGATTCACCTCCCAGGATTGCATGGCCATGTTCTCTAGGGTTTATTTCCGTGTTAGCTGAAAATGTTGATTTTTCAATTCCAGCTATTTGCTTGGCCAGCTGCCCAATTTGTATTTCCATATTTCTTAGAGAAGCATCAGTGTTTTTTTGATTTGCCATGGTGATCTGCATAAACTGGTTCAGAGTGTCTTCCAGTTTGATGCTTTTGTTCTGAGTTGGATGTTGATACTGATTATTCTGGGGGTAGAGGTTTTCTCTCTTAGGAAGGTCTTGCCTCCAAGGTTGATTCTTTTGAAATTGATTGTTACCCCCTTGAGGGTAATTACCTTGAAAATTTTGCCTTGGAGGATTCCCAACAAAATGCACTTCTTCATTTTGGTAGACATTGGCATCATGATCCTCCTTGCAATTGTCACACCTATAAATCTGCTTCTTTGAGGTTTCTCGTAACTGTTTTGGTAGATCATTGAGTTTTTGGGTTACTTCCTCTAACTGTTGTTGAAGCAGTTTATGTTGGGCCAAGACAGCATTAGCTGAATTTAGTTCAAGCATTCCACCTTGCCTAGGTGGTGGCCTTCGCTGGTGTTGACTTTTCTGATCGTTCAAGGCCATGGATTCGATAATGTCAATTGCTTCCTGCGGAGGTTTGGCCATTAATTGTCCGCCTGCATTTGCATATAAGATCCATTTATGTTATTGCTGAAGTCCATTGACAAAGATATGAATCTGAGTTTGTACGTCAAATCCATGGTTTGGGCACTTTCTAAGCATAGATTTAAATTTATCCCATGCCACACATAGGCTTTCCCTAGAAGGTTGGATAAAGGTCGAGATTACAGTTTTCAAATCCATAAATTGTTCTTGCGGAAAATATCTCGACTTAAATTTTTCTTCCACCAGATTCCAGTTATTTTGCATATGTTGTGGGAGATCGAGGAACCATTCTTTGGCCTTTCCGATTAATGTTAATGGAAAAAGTCTTAGAAAGACGGTCTCCTCTTTGGACTCGGAGATCCCAGCAGTACCAACCAACTCATAAAATTTAGTGAGATGGTTGTGTTGATCTACGTGGTCTAATCCAACAAAAGGGTTGGCGTACATGAGATGTATTAACCCTGTTTTCATTTCAGTCAGCCTTTGAGAGTCGAAAGGTCTCCCAATTCTTATCATGTTTCCAGGACTGAAATAGACAAATCCCCCTATGTTGTTCTAATTTTATGCCCTGGACTCATGATTCTCTGCCATTATTGTTCTGTTTTCGTGAAAATAGCTTTTGCTTTACGTGCCTTCTTTTGTGCTCTTTTTTGTTTCTTGAGAGTTTTCTCTATTTCGGGATCAAGAGAAAATTCAAGTTGTTTATTCCTGTTCATGCACAGAAAAAGGTTCTTCTGTCTATTTTCTAGGAAGAATTAGTGGATCAATAATATACATATTTAATAATTCACATTTTTGTACAAAGTCAAAAAGAAATAATTTGTACAAAATAAAAATAAGTTTATGCACAATTATTTGATTAATGACATATAAATATGAAATGTTCTATTATTAAAGCAATTCCCCGGCAGCGGCGCCAATTTGTTGAAAGATATTTTTTAGAGAGGTTTTGTTTTTCCCTCTCAACAAATCGTTCCTTAGAAAGGTGCCAATTTGTTGAAAGGTTAAATTCCCTCTCATTTTCTCGGTGTGTTCTTTTTATTTGACTAAGTAAGAGAACTCAGTTTTATTCTTTGTTCGCCATCTCGGCTTAGTTGAAATAAATTTCAATGCTGGTATAATGGTTTCAAAAATATTACAGTTACAACTTACTTCTTAATAATCATGTGAATGAGTTATTCCTTCTTTGCCCCATCTTGGCTTTGTTAGAATAAATTCTAACGTCGGTATAATGGTATCGAAGCAATCACTTATTACATAATTATTAAGTACCTTTGAATACCATCTCGGTTTTGTGGAATAAATTCCAACATCGGTTTAATGGTATTCTAATGTACAAAAGTGATGAATAGTTAATTGTTAGAAACAATAAATAATTAAAGAACAAAAGAATAATAAATTTAAGTGACATTTTATTTATTTACTCCCTTTCGGGTTCATTTTATTAACACACCAAACTTCTTCCTTAAGGAATGTTGGTATTAAAGAATAAAAAAATTACGGAAGGTAAATAACAATAAATAAAAGTTAGTATCTTAGTTTCATCACTTTTGTAAAAAGGTGTTTTCACCAAATAAATTTATTGATAACATTTTACAATTTTACAATTTACACTTCTTTCAAGATTCAATTGTAGTAGTATAGAGTTATGTCGAACCACAAGGAATTGCCTAATAGAATGAATCATATGAACATGCCAATGCACAAATAATGAGTTAAACATATTTTGGTTTTGATTTGAATTG
>NC_032027.1:10326409-10327568 GCF_001865875.1 Lupinus angustifolius | reverse complement strand
TAAAATTAACCAAAGCACCAACTTGAATGATTAAAATTCAAACTTTTGGAATATAAGAAGAAGTAGAAATTACATAACTTTATTCAAAAGAAAATGTAAGGAGCATGAGCTATCCATCCAAGGATTGTATGCTTTTGAGTTCCAAATGAGAGTACAAAATTAATTTTTGCATCTCATTTGCCTTCTCCTTTTCTCATCTTGAATTTTAAACTAAAATTACAAACTTACTTAAAAATAAAGCTCTAAAATACTAAGAAATGAATAGAGAACTTCGGGAAAGGATTTCTAGTGAGAGACTTCTTAATTTCTAGTGTTGTTGGCCTCCTTTGCTAGAATAAATTGGTCCCTATTTATAGAATTTCTTTCTGGACCGCTGAGCTGCTTGGCTGGACCACTACACAGCTGACCAAACCCTTCAGCATGGGTTTGGTCCCTTGATCAAGTAGCTTAGTCACCTTCTTGTGCCTGACTCATCAAAGCTAGTTGTGGACTACGAAACCAGCTATTATGAGCTACTTCTGAAAATCCTATGGTGGGCTAATTGAGGTGAGGTCATGGGTGACTTCATGTTTTGCTTGATGGTTAAGTCAAGTCTGGGTGCACACCGCTCAGTGCACCTATTTCACCGCTAAACTGCTTGTTCAGCAGCTTTGACCGTGCTGACTGGGACGTGGCCTGGTGCTTTCTGATCTGGTCAGGAGTTTGGTTCTCCGCTAAGCTACTTGGTTGGACCGCTAAGCTGCTTGTTCAGCAGATTGGGCATGTGCCAAGCTTGTGTCTGACCGTGTCAAATGGAGGTCTGACCGTGCCAGGACTGGGCTGGTCCTAGGCTGAGTGGCCAAGCAGGTCCGCTCAGCTGCTTGCTTGAGCAGTTTGATCCAGGTCAAGCTAGTGTCCAGGTCAGGCTGGTGTCCAAGTCAGCTCAGCGGGGTTTGGTCCATGCTTAGCTGCCTGGTTGAGCACCTTAATTTTCTTGACTTTTTTTATTTTTGATTATGAGTCTTTTTTCTCTTCTTTTCTTCATTCTAAATCCTACAAAACATATAAAAAAGAAATACACATACAAATATACAAGATTGTGATATTTTATACAAAAAGTATTGTTTTAAGTTGGTTTTTCTCAATTATGCTTAAGATAAGTGCCATAAAAGTGTATGAA
>NC_032027.1:10321318-10326309 GCF_001865875.1 Lupinus angustifolius | reverse complement strand
CCCCCCAACTTAAAACTTTGTTTGTCCTCAAACAAAAGGTGAAAATTATCCGAAAATTAATTTCGCTAGAAATAATAATAATGATCAACATGATTTCAAATGAATAATCATGTTAAAATATATTTCAATGAGATTTTTCATGGTTTATGAATTTTGACACATAATGCTTCAAACAAAAAATCAATGCTTTGCTTATTAAAAATGTGTAACAATTTACCTAAGCAAATATTTTTCTAACCAAAAAGTGTTTCTTATACACACAAGTTCAAAGTTAGAACTTTTGGAGGGTAAGTGTTTCACTCAATTTTTCAAGCATTTGTTTGTAGTAATTTGAACTTGTTTTTCACAGTACCTATTCTCTTAAATTGTATAATTAATCAAAGATCACTAAGGTCTTCATTTAGGTTGTAATGAGGTTTGGTTTGGATAATGGTTTTTCTAGATTTTCAAGGCTAAGTTTTAAAAAAAAAAGACCATTTTTGAAAAAATTTCAATGGAACACTTTACTCTTCTTTTTTCCATTATTGTTTTCCAACCTCTTTTACTTCTTTGGACCTTGGCTTCTATTTTTCTCAATCTCTTTTTGTTTCTTTTTTCAATTTTTTTTTTTTTGAAAATTGAGTTTTTCTTTTTCTTTTAAGAAGCAAAGTCCACCAATTTTCCCCCCAACTTGATTCTTTCAAACTACTCTTTGAAAATTTAATGCTCTTTAGAACATTTTTTCCAATTTGGTTTTATGGGATAGTTTGAAAAAAATTTATTTCATTTGTTTGGGCTCAAAGGGGCTTACAAAGGATGTTCCTAACTTGGTTTGGACTTTTTGGTCTTTGGATCAACTAATCAAAGAACATGCCTTGATCATTTCTTATCATTTTTATGCAATTAAGAGATTTAAAGATTTACACAAGTTTAATTAGACAAATCCAATGTTTATTCTCACTTTTTAATATAAAAAATGTTTTCAAATATCTTGTTACATAAATTGAATTTTCAATTTGCAAAAATTTTCAAGTTATGACATTATGTAACTTTTTTCACAAAAGTTTAGCATATATCTCATTTTCCTCAATCAAAGCTTAATTTAAAGTATGCTTAACATTTCTAATCCCGTCATCATCATTCAAAAATTTTGTTTTAGCCAATTTCTTTTCGGTTTTAAAATTTTTTTGAGTTTTTAAACAAACATATTTACACAATCTTAGACAAGCAACATAATATGAAAGTTGAAATTTTTAAGGAAAAGAACCAACTGGAAGAGCTTTTTCTCATTCTTCATCATCTTCCTTTTCTTCTTCACTTGTGTCTTGGGACCTCCCCTCGGCCCACTTAGTCATTGCTACGAATTCTTCATAGGATCCTCCCTTGAAATTACGTTTCTTCCCACAAATACTATGCAAACTTTTGTAGATGCCCTTAAGCCCACGGTAGCATGCCTTTTGTTGCAAATTTTGCATTTGTTGTTCCTTTATTATGGCATCTACCTTAGAACTCATTTTGCTCCACATACCTCACATGTTGTAGTAGACCCAATAGCATTAGCATGTTACTTTTCCATCTTTCTAAACCTTTGAGAAAGGTTCCAAACTAGAAATTACTTTCTTCATCTGATTGCCTGAATATTGTGCACTAGAGTCTCTTCTTGGATGGTGTCTCCTCTCATTCACCTATAGATGATGATTGGAAACTACATTCTCTATGATCATTGAAGCAACATCAATTCCTTTGCACATAAAGGCACCACCAGCATAAGAGTCCAAAAATTTTTGTTATGGAAAGTCTAGCCCACTGTAGAACTTCAGAACTAGCATCCATGGTCGAAAGCCATGATGACGGCAAGCTTTAGTCAACTCATTTAATCTTTTCCAAGTTTCAGCAATTGACTCCTCATCCTTTTGACTGAAGTTTTGGATTAGGTGCCTATAGTACACAGTTTTGGAAGGAAGAAAGTATTTGTTGAGAAAATTCTCCTCCAAAGTTCGCCATGTTACTTGAATTTCAGCATTTTGATTTCTTAGCCACGTCTTAGCTCTATCTCTAAGGGGATATGGAAACATGTGGAGATGAATGGCATCTTCATAAGCCCAATGGATCCTTACAGTCTCACAGAATTCCAAGAACCCATTAATATGGGCATTCAACTCTTCATTAGCTCCTCCTCTAAATTGGTTTTGCATCACCATTTGGATCAGAGTAGATGGCAAAGAAAAGTTCTCTGCCTCGATAGTTGGGCGGATTATTCCAGGACGTGAACTATGAGCATTAGGGGCGGCATAGTTGCGAAATTGTTTTTCATCTCGTTCAGTCATTGTTTGTACACGAATATGTCTTTCTCTTGCTCTTTTTCTTTGTTGCCTTCTTCTTCTATGGAAAGTCATTTTTGGCTTTGAGTAGTAATTTGAACTTTGCATTAACCAAATGGGCAACCTATATAGGTATCAAGAAAAATTAAAACACTTAATACACTAGAGTAAAGTAATGAATTAATTGAGAATTAAAGAAATATTGACACAGTTCCCGGCAGCGGCACCAAAAACTTGATATGGAAAATCACTAGTGCACGATTATGTCGTCATGTAATAAACTTTCGATCCCATGAGGACTGGAAAATTCCTTTAATTATAACAATTAATTTATACTAAAATCAAAGAGGAATTAAAAGTGAATTTAGAAGAATTGAATAATTGACAAGAATAATTATGAAAATACTAAAAAGAATTGAAATCTAATTTAAGAAAACTTCCCAGGATAAGGGTTACCGCCTTTGAACTTGCAAATCCTTGTTTTGCTACTTTTCATGAACTTTAAGTTATGAGGGTGAATTGTTTTTTTATATGTGTCATCCTCTCTCAAGCTACGACACGTGTACTCAATTGAAGTCGCCCCTACTCTCGTGGTATGGTTATCAATCAAATCTTTTACTTGGATCTTTCTATCCAATCGCATCGTAGCAACCCAAGGTGAATTCTAGAAATCTCCGAGAATCTTAAGACTACTCTCGTGAATTAGGATTCTAGTTTGAATAACTGAATTGTCAGATACCTGGGTTCACCTCTCGGTCCTTCCCCAATGTATCTAAGAGGTGTAATTTGTTGGCCAGACAACTTATACGAATAAAACTCAATTTAATTATTCAAGTCACAACAATCATTGAAATAGAAGTAAGAACAAATGTTTATTGAATGTAAAAGGGCATAGCCCAATCCTAGAAACAAAGGGAATAACTCACTCATGATGGAGAAGAGAATTCCAAATTCTAAATTAGAGAGTTATAATGTAAATTATAGTGTTCAATCCTTGAGGGAGAACCCTCATTTATCCTAATTACAAAAGATTGGGTTAAGCCCATCAAAACAAATCTAAAAAATAGGAACAAAATATAACATTCACAACTTCTTATGACCCTTCAATTGGTCTTCGCATATTCTCAACACCAAATTCCATCTTCTTGCATCCAATCTCTACTCATTTTGGCTTCATTCCATCCAAACTACACAACATAGCCAAAAACATCCGCTCAACCCGAACAAAGAGAAATAAAAGCTAAAAAGAATCCTAAAGTCTAAATTATGTCCTAAAATACAAGTTAAATGCAATGCAAATGTAGCATAATTTCACACTCATCACCACCAAAGGGGGACATGGTCCATGCATTTGGGGTCGTAAATGTTGGACCATCGAACAAGGGTGACAAGGTTTGCGCCTTGGGCGATTTAATGTACCGCCTCCAATGGGGGACATGGTCCATGCATTTGGGGGGATTAGATGTTGGATCAATGGGTAAGGGGGACAAGGTTCGCACCTTGGGTTATTTAATGAACCGCTTCCAAATGGGGACATGGTCCATGCATTTGAGGGTGTAGATGTTGGACCACTGGGAAAGGGGAACAAGGTTCACGCCTAGGGTGATTTAATGGACCGCCACAAAATGGGGATATGATTCGTGCATTTGGGGGGCGGGGGGATATATGTAGGACCACTAGGCAGAGGAGACAAGGTTCGCGCCTTGGGTAATTTAATGCACAGCCACCAAATGGGGACATAGTCCGCACATTTTGGGGATGAAGATGTCATGGAAATTCCACTGACAAAGAAATGAAATGAATAATACCTCATTATCATAAATGTATTTGGTGTTACCATGGGTTGTCCAACTACGAAAGGGGTTGACATTATATTTTATGCGTAAAATACATGAAAGTTGTCAGCATTCCAAGTTCGGGAAACCTCTTTCTGGACTAGGTCTTCAAACTTATAGGTCCCCTTACCAATCTTGCCTAATACCCGGTATGGCCCTTCCCAATTGTGTGCTAGCTTCCCAATGACCCGACCAATATCCGCCCTCTAGAGGACTAAGGCACCTTCTTCGAATCCTCGGGGATGACCGAGGAGTTATACTTATTTGCCACCCTCCTTTTTATGGTTGCCTCCCTTATCCGGGCCTGATCTTTTTTCTCCTTGATTCAATCCAAATTATGTCTAAGTAGGGTTGCATTGGCCTCTTCTCTAAATTGCAAGGTCCTCCACATTGGTTCTTCTATTTCCACCGGGATCATAGCCTCCACGCCATAAGCAAGACTAAAGGGGGACTCGCTAGTTGTGGACTGTTGAAAGTCGGTTTCTCGGTGTTTTATTGAGAGTTTTCTCCTCTCAACAAATCGTCCTGACAGCAGTGCCAATTTGTTGAAAGATTAATACTCTCATTTTTTTATGTTCATTTTGTTTAATTAAGTAAGAGAACTCGGTTTTATTCTTTGTTCGGCATCTCGGCTTTGTTGAAATAAATTCCAATGCCGGTATAATGGTTTCAAGAATATTCCACTTATAACTTACTTCTTTAATAATCATGTAAATAAGTCATTCCTTCTTTGCTCCATCTCGGCTTTGTTAGAATAAATTCTAACGCCGGTATAATGGTATCGAAGCAATTACCTATTACATAATTATTAAGTACCTTTGAATACCATCTCGGTTTTGTGGAATAAATTCCAACA
>NC_032027.1:10320815-10321218 GCF_001865875.1 Lupinus angustifolius | reverse complement strand
AGTAGGTTAGTTTCATCACTTTTGTATATTAAAAGGGTGTTTTCAACAAATAAATTTATTGATAACACTTCACTATTTTACAATTTACATCTCTTTCAAGATTCAATTGTAGTATAGTATAGGGTTATGTCGAACCATAAGGAATTGCCTAATCAAATCAATCATATAAATAAGTCAATGCACAAATAATGGAGTGGAACATATTTTGATTGGTTTTTGTTTAAAGTGAATATAAACAAGTAGGCAATAAACATAAAACTAGATATTAACAAATTCTTGAGGAGACAAGATCTTTTTGACTAAGGAAAATATATTTCTTATCTTCTTTTGAGTTTGAACTACTTAGACAAGTTCTTATGTTTTACTTTGGTTAACCCCAAACACCAAGGTCTGAAATCCTCCT
>NC_032027.1:10320499-10320715 GCF_001865875.1 Lupinus angustifolius | reverse complement strand
TCGAAGGAAATGGTCTCCTATTTATAGGCCTCAATGCCATATCGCTGAGCTGCTTAACTGGACCGCTAAGCAGCTGATCAAACCCTTCAGCATGGGTTTGGTCTCTTGACCAAGTAGCTTAGTCACCTCCTTGTGCATGACTCATCAAAGCTAGTTGTGGGCTATGAGACTAGCTATTGTGAGCTACTTCTGAAAAGCCTATGGTGGGCTACTTGA
>NC_032027.1:10259437-10320399 GCF_001865875.1 Lupinus angustifolius | reverse complement strand
TGGTTGGACCGCTGAGCTGCTTGTTCAACAGCTTGGTCTTGTGCCAAGCTCGTGTCTGACCGAGTCAAGCAGATTTCTGAACGTGCTAAGTCTAGTCTGGTTCTAGGCTGAGCGGCTAAGCAGGTCCACTCAGCTTCCTGGTTGAGCAGTTTGGTCTCGGTCAAGCTGGTGGCCATGTCCAGCTGGTGGCCAAGTTAGCTCAACAGGGCTTATTCCACGCTTAGCTATCTAGTTGAGCACCTTGATTTCTTGACTTTTTTGCTTTGTTGACCATGAGTCTTTTTTCTTCTTCTCTTCATTTAAATTCCTACAAAATATATAAAAAAGGAAATACAAACACAAATATACTAAATTGTGCTATTTTATACAAAAAGTATTGTTTTAAGTTGGTTTTTCTCAATTATGCTTAAGATAAGTGCCATAAAAGTGTATGAATTTTAGGTATGTTTGGCACTTATCATGGACTGAGGAGTTGTTCGGTACGCCCAAAGTACATGATGGAGTTGGTAGGGCCAGGCACCTTTGGCTTCATCTATCCTCTTCTTTATTCCCCTTAGGAAGACCTTGTTGGTTGCCTATGTCTGCCCATTCGTCTAAGGGTGCTCAATGGATATGAAGTGTTGTTTGATGTGCAATCCAGACAACAATTCTTGGAACTTTTGTTCAGAAAACTAGGTACTATTACTTGTTACCAAGGCAGCCGGAATTTTGAATCGGGTAATGATATTTCTCCAAGTGAACTTCTAGATGTTGGCCGATGTGATGGTTGACAAGGCTTCGGCCTCAATCCACTTGGTGAAATAGTCCACAACGACTATCATTAACTTCAGTTAGTCGGCAGCTTGAAGAAAAGGCCCCAAAATACTGTGGAACTCATAGTATTTTGACCGGTCTTGTGGCCCCACCTTCTTGTTCGGATTAGGCTTGGGGAGTTGAATCAGGTGAATGGCCATGACCTCTTGCAAAATCTTGGTGTGGCTGGCATTGAGGGTTTATAAGTGGTGTATTTGGGTTTTCTTGGTGGGCGTCGTATGTCATCTCTTGGGTGGTCATGTAATTTGGGCCTTTTGGCTTCCTTCGAGGGATTGTGTGTATGGTGTTCGAAGAATTATTGAATGGCGGGAGTCTCTTCTAAGTGAATGAACTGTTGGGCTTTGGAGCTCAGGTCTTCAATAGTGAGGTTAGTGTATTTGGCTAGCTTTATTCTGAAGAGACCCTCTCTTAAACCCGTGATTAGCATATGAGTAGCCACATCGGGACTCAGGGTGCAGACCTTCATTCCCTTAGAGTTGAATCTGTCCAAGTATGCATGGATAGACTCGTGCTGACCTTGCTAAATACTGGACAAGGTTAAGGATGACCTTGGCTATTACTTGTTGGATGTGAACCAAATGTTGAACTTATTGGAAAAGCTGGATCATTGATTTATGTCGTGTGGTACCAAGCGTGTGAACCACTATAGATTAGTACATTTTAGAGTGAGTGGAAAGGCTCGACACATGATTGGGTTCGTTGCTCTATGGAAGAGCATGGATGCTTCAGAGGCATCAAGGTGGTCCTGGGGGTCGGAGGTTCCATCATATTGGTCATTGTTGGTTGGGCAGGCTAAGTGTTTAGGTAAAGGTAGGACATTATGGCCTCGGTGAAGGGGTGTTTGGCCACACAGGTGTTATGCTCGGTTAGACGGGTATTATCTATGGTCTTTATGTGTAGGGCTTTTCTGTGTGTTGGGTTAGACTCTCTGATGAACTCGGTGGTATATGCTTGAATGGCCAGTCAAGATGGTTGGTAAATCGACTCCATTTTTTACTAGCAGAGTTCTTCCAACAGTTTGGCATGTTGTTGGATTACCTTTTCTTATCGTTCCAGTATTTGAAGGAGTTGTTGGTTGGTCAGTGGTGGTTGTGGTGGAGTAGTGGTGTGACTCCGACTTGCTTTATGGGAGGGTTGTATCTATGATGGGGGTTGATGGAAGGTGTCTGGTGGTTGGGAGGCATATTTGGTGGTGGTGGTTCTATGTGGTTGGTTGGGTTTACTTGGTTTCGGGTGGTCACCATGGTGTAGGTAAGCCATAGACGACGCCAATGTTCTTTTGTGGTTGATTGGATTGGTCGGACTAGTGTCTGAATACGGCTTCAATAGTATCTAGGCGGAACTAGACTTGGACCCGCTGGTAGAGGTACCTGAAAAGGTTCTTCGAGGATCAAGTTAGTATGAGACTACAGAGGTAATGCTTATGAGCAATAAATGAGAGGCAAGAAGTAAGTATTGAGTGATAATGACAAGTGATAAGTTCTAAGTAACACTTCATGTTGGGTAGACCCCTATTTATAATGGTTGAGGTGGATGATGTGGCTCTTCAGGGTACTGTTGGCATGGGCGACCATTCTGACTTGTTGGGGACTACTTTTCCCATGTCAGGGGGCTTTGGAAGGGCCATACTCTGTGTATAGTGGACTTGTAGCTTGTGGCAGGATTGGTAGCCGTATTGTAGGCCTGCCCTTATCGTGTTGGAAGGGGTAGGTGGGATTGCAGGTGTCTTGGCAGTACAGTGTTGGCGATGTATCAGACAGGGAGTGGTCTTGGCTCAAACCTGGAATGCTGGGCCTAAGGCAACGACTTCAACTAGGTCCTTCAATCGGTTATGCCCAGTCCTTGGTCGCCTAGAGGAGAAGCCATTCTGGGCAGCCAAGATATCCTGATGATCGGGATGGAACGCTAGCCTATCAAAATTTCTCCTAACCATTCTCATAAGCAATTATCTACTCTATAAACTAATGAAAAAATAGAAAAATTATCAAAACCTTATGGATGGGGATAGAGCAAGCCAGATAGGATAGAAGATAAAAAATATAATAGAGAGGGCATTTCCTTTCAGATATACAACCAAACCTAATTAGGCTACACTGCTAGTACAACCCATGTCTGTAACAAGCGGCTTTTCAAAACTGAAAAAGGGTCATCCACGGTGTCTTCTGCCCATGGACGAGGAAAGGCGGTGGTCGGCCAACCCTATGTGCTGCTCAATTGTGCCACTCGACCCGATGGTGAGGGCCACCAAGCAGCCTCTATTAGCAGCATGACCGACGGGAATATAAGGAGAAGAAAGGGTTGATGGCCTTAAAGTCGTACCACTTGTCGTCTCTTCACGGTGTGCTCCTTGTTGGCTTTCTTTTTCGACCCTTATCACATGGTTTTGTAGTGACTACCATTGACGCTTTGTGCTAGGAGGCGACACCTTCTTCCACTAGAACCCGACCAGACGTGGGTCTCCCCCTTGTGGATTTGCTTATGTTGGGTTTGGGGTTCCAATATGACCTTCATGAACAGTGCGACTTCCTCTGCCGTTCCCACCGCTTAGGTCGCACTGCTTTATTGCCTGCCTAATTCTCCACATTCAGTCTGTGATTCCTACGGCTGCCATGAACCAAGGAGTCCCTTCTCCAACACATGTTCATCTCCTAATTACAAAACATTCTCTTTAGATTTCATCTCCTATTGTTATTTTCACAATATTTCGGGCCCTCATTTATTTTCTCCAATAAGTATAAAGTCTAGATTAACCATTGCAATAATAAGCCTATTTAATAAATTACACTAGTATACTATTTGTCATAAGTTTATAGGAATGAATTGATTTTTCTAATAACAATATTATTAAATGTTATAAAAATTTTATTTGAAAAAATAATAGTAACTTTATGAATAAATAAAATGTTAATGAGGATTCGACAGTAAAGTTACGACTCGTGTTGTATTTTTCTTTCCCTTCGAGCCGAGAAGTGATTGAGGTCATTAGAATTACTTCTGTTATTTATCAAAGGAAGAAGAGGGTAAGTGACAAATGTCGACTCTTCGTCTATTAATTTTCCTCCGATCAAGTTAAATAGTTTCTAAAATTTTACTAAAACAAACCAACAAACAATTCTCTACTTGAACTATATAGTCTTGTTTTCCTAATATATATATATGGATACGTAGGAGCACGATTTACTCTTGTCAGACATAAAAATAAAAAATAACAATTTATTTTAAGTAGTTTAATTTTAACAAATCAAGGGTATTTAATTTATGCAATTAGCTAGAGTACCGTTTTATTATGATGTTAATATCTTCCCTCATCCGTAATCGAGTCCCGAACTCATAATTATCACTATAAAAATCATTTTATCCTAATTTGGGCTTAAAAAGAGTTTTTCAAGGTTTAACCGTAAAAAATGTAGTGACGAGTCTGAAAGAGGTCGTATAGCCGAAAATCGAGGTGCGAAATGTATTGTGTTAAACATATAAGTGTGTTTGCTTCAATTTTGTCAATATTTATTTTCTAGTAATTCATTCATCAAAGGTTCTTTCTCCATAAAGAGGCTTCAGAATGCCTCTCAAATCAACATTGACAAGGTATCCAATACAAAATTCAACAACTTCTTCAACAATATATCGCTTAACAATACAACATTTGATTATTGATCGTTTTTTCACATATCATTTTAATATCTTCATGTAATGCTCAAATGGGTATATTCATCTCATAATGAAGGCTCACGCAATTGTGTCTCTCGAACAAGATGAACTACTGTGTCAAATGAATAATGTGGAAAATACATCTCAAACTCACACAAAGTCACAATAATGCAGATAATTTCTTAGAGTTAATCACTTTACTACAAATTGTTTTTAAGAAGAAGCATAAATTAGTATTGGTGTCTCACACATTTTTAGGTAAAATGGATTATATGTCAATAAGCAAGAAATGTTCCATGAGTACATAACAATAATGAGACATAACACCTTTTAAGTTTAGATATTTGATGCCAATAACATTTATTGACACTTAAAGTTTTGATATTTGGGAGCCAAAAAGAAACATGATATTCTAAACCAGTGAATGACAATGAAGAAGTTCTTCCCAAAAATTCATGGTCAATAGATCATAAGATTCAATACCAATTAAATATGAATGCAAAACACTATTTGATATATGATATATCAATGTTAGAGTATGATAAAGTCCAACCCTACAATGCACCCAAGGACACTAACGAGATTGCAAACCAACAAATGCACCTATACATCCTATGTCCATTCTGGACAAGGATGATAAAGATAAAAAGGTAAATCGGAAGTTATATAGAAGTATGATAGGATTTATCTTATATCTTGTTGTGTGCACACGTGTATTATGTTTAGTATTTGTCTATATTATCGACTCTAAGTTGATCCAAGGGTAACACGTTTATCGATACTAAAATGAATTTTAGATGTTTGCATTGTACCACTAATACTGGTGTATGTTATAAGAAAAAGATGAATACACATTAGTTAGATCATGCAATGTTGACTATTGCAGATATAGATTTGAAAGAAAAAGCATCTTTAGATGATGCAATGGAGATAATCTAGTTTCATGGTGATGACAACCTCAAGGGGATGTCTTTGATTTACAGATTGTTTTAGCTTGAACTTAGGTTTGTGAATATGTGAATTTGGTTTGGTGTGAAAATAGGGCTATTTAGGCTCGGTTTGGATTATGTAATTTGGCTAGGTTATATGGTAGTCTTGGTTGAGTGTTTAAGGTGTAGGGTAGTGGAATTTAGGCCGCAGAATTGGTGTGGATTTTGTAGTCACGATTTCAAGGATTTGGGAGGTGTATTGGGGCTGTTTGGATGAGGTAATGTATGTAGGGTTGTATGGGAATTAAGGTTGACTAGTCTCGGTTGGGATGTATATGTTTAGAGTTGTCTTCATTTGGGGCGTGGGAAGGTGTAGGGCAGATTGGGATGGTTTGATAAGGAAGAAGGTAGAAAAGGAATGAGATGGAAGACGCCACAAGCATGGAAGCTTGATAAGTCAAGTGTTGCTCGCCACAAGCTTAGAAAGCTTGATAAGAACTCATCAATGGCTATGAGCAATGGATATAGTTTAGGAGAACTCTCAACTAAACCAAACACAAGGTTTTAACTCAAAATTCAACTTAACTTTATTAATGATTTGATCAAAATATAAATAGGCAAGGTTGCCTTGGCTAAATAGAAAAATAGGCTAAGTCTGGACCTAATTTAATTTGAAAGTAAAAGAAATTTAAACTCCTAATTAAATCATGTAAATAATGGTTGCAAACAGAATGAGTGACTTGGTCTTGAATGAGCCTGCTTGCCTTGACCAAAACTAGATGGTGCTTGGATCACTTGGCTAGCCTTGGTCCTTGATTATCACACGCCCCTTTTTGGTTGAGTTGTAACAGCTTGCTCCTATTTTTAAGGGATTTGAATTTGATCTAGTCTTAGTTGATAATCTCCTCAACAAACCATATTGAAAATATCTTCCCTTTATTAGCTTTGATTTGTCTCCTTTGGCCAACTGAAATGATGATAGCTTTCCCTTGAATTGCTCCAACCGTGTTGCTTGAAGATAGATTAGATTTGATCAATTTGAAATAGGGAAATATTTTCCAAACCGTGTGGATTGATTCCAATCTGATTTATGCATAAATATTTCACTAAATCTCCTTCCTTATCTCTAAGCCTTGCCATTCCATCATTGTAGTTGTGTTGTCCCTTGAGTGCTTAATTCTTCCCATCTTCCTAAATTCAAGCTATTTTGTCTTGAGCCGTGTCAACAAAAGATCTTAGCCATGCCCAACCTAAGACATACTACTTAGCCACGATTGGGCCCATTATAAACACTCTTTCCAATTCCAATTACATGAATTAAATACCAAGATTGAATAAAAATAAACCTAAGACTATATGAGAATGCAATCTCATTTATTTGATTTAATGCAATTAAAATAAAACCTAAGTTGGAAAGTAACCTAAGGACATAAATGTCCTCCTCACATGCATTTTCATGAGTCAATTGTGTCCTTTGAGACCTTAAGAACCTCTATCTTGGCTTTGGCCCTAGTTGTAGGACCTTCATGACTTCTTCTGGAATCAAAAGTTGCGCTAGGAGGATTTATATCACATGGTCAAATAAAAGGTATAGTACTATACAATCATCAATAGATGAGGCTGAATATGCGTTTGTTGTAAGTTGTTGTTCATAACTTCTATGGATTAAGCATCGTTTAAAATATTACAATGATATGTGAATTTGAAAACAATAGCCCTAGTCCCCATCCTTGAAAGTGAGTTCGAAGATAAAAGCCCAAGTCCCCATCCTTGATGCTTACACTACAAAAACTTGGATATAACATGGTACGTGTGTATATATACACAATATGCTTTTTTATTTCCTTAGATAAATCAATTTGTAGTTTATGTTCCTCTCTCTATCACTATCAACTTATTATAATATAATCTACACCATTTCCAAACTCATTAGTGACCTTGTTCATTAGGTTATGTTTGAAAGTGCAATTTTAGAGGAGAATGTTAGGAAAGAGATGACTTTAGAGAGTCTTCTCTTTGGGAGTTGAATAAAGGAGAAGGAAAAGTTTTGGAGAGTTTCTTGAACCCTCTAAATCCCTTCACGTTTCTATTTCTATAATTCCTATAATTTGAGGTTTTTTAAAACAAAATATAAAAATACCTAAATATTTATAATAATATTATATAATTATATTATTGTTCATTTTTCAGTGTTAATTACATTTTTAAAAATAAAATAAAAATATTCTTACATTATCATTAGTTTACCGTTCTCATCTAAATTTCATACTCTCAAATAAGGGAGAATATTGTATTCCTTTATCCTACCCCTTCCTAACTTTATGACCCATTTCGTTCATAACTCCTAAACATAGAGTTAATATTTTTGTACAAATGATAATTTTGGAAGTTTTTGTATAAACATTGTAAAAGGCTGGTGTGAAACATACGCAAGTAGTTGTTCATAGAATCATCCATTCAAAATGCAAAATATGGCTCAATGTTAATTTTTAACCTGGATGAAATTGAAATAGTCAAAATTAACACAAGAATGAGGGTTGAATTGTATTTTCTAACTTTCCATAAAAAATAAAAGTTAGAACATATTAAAAATGATTTACACAAAGAAAAATATTTGGTATCATAATGTAAAACTTCCCAAATAAGAAAGTAAGTATAGAAGCTTAAATAAAAGTAGTAAAAAATTAAAAGATTTAACACATAGTTTATATTAGTTCACCCAATATTATAGGCTATGTTCAGTTTCTTGGTAATACCGATGTTCCACTATAATCCAACACTAATTATCATAACATGTATTGTTTTTAATCATAGTTTCTTTACGCTCAACAACTCAATTATTATTTTCACACCCAACTTCTAGCCTCAACTTTAAATAATGGTTTGTGTTAAAAAAAGTTTACAACTTAAAAGCCTTTAAATCATATTCACATAGTGAAAATATATATAAAAGAGAAATAATGTGAATTTAATAGAAAATAATTGAACAACTTATTACTATTTAATAAGAGATGAAGACAATATTGGAAACAAATGAGAGATTTGAATATGTATCATATTTTTCTATATAAATCTCTGTGGTCGTATACATAGAAGTCACAAATGAAACATAGAATTGACATATGAAACCCGTCATACTATTTTTCATCAAAACCAATAAGTATACCTTCTTACGAAGACATACATGCTCTTATGGGCAACATTCATTTTTTAGATATAGGTTTGTACTTCTCCATGTGCGTGGACAACATCTAGCTAGCGGAAAACGAAGTAGAGAAGCAGAAGTGCACTTCGTGTGAAGAACAATTACTATGGAGGTTGTTCAGAAAGAAGGCGATGGATGTTGTGCTGAACAACAACTATGATGGAGGCCACAAGCTTAGATGACAACCAACCATGGTCCAGTCCACCAAGGAAGAGGATGAACAATGTAGGGATGAACGACACATTACCTAAAATTAACATAATTGACGAAAATGATTTAATCATTGGATGCCAAAAAACTTAAGAAACTGATATTAACATAATAACTTAAAGGATTGGAGTAAGGATTTTAAATAAGAGAATAAAATATCTTCTCATGCGATAATTTATCTTTTAAAAATATGACATGTATACTATTTTGTTTTAGAAATATGTTTATTGAAAATGATTAAATAAGATAAATGTCATGATTTTAATAATAGTAAGAAAATAACATATATCCTTATACCAATATATACTTTATTCCCTTTAAATAAATAATTAACTAGGATATAAAAATTTAGTTCTATTTGATTTTTTAGGCAGTTTAAAAACCGAACCAAACAGGAAAATTTGGTTCATTTTGGTTTAGGTTATTTTTCACGTTAGAACTAGACTAAATTTATTATGAACTATTTGATTTGGTTTGATTCGTTGGTTCACATTTTTAATTGAAAATGTTAAATTTTGTTATTTGTGACACTTTGTTATACTTCTTATGTGGACTAGTTTTCACTCAAATGCCATAAAAACTTTAATTATTTTTTGTTTATATGAGTATATAAGAGAAGTACCACCTAAGTATTAATTATTCATCAATTTCGTGGTTCAATTCTCACTATTTTGGACAACCATGAATTGAATCGATTAGGAACAGTTTCTTTAAAAATTAACCCAACTTAATCAGATTAGTTTCGTTAGGTTCTATAGGTTTCAAGATCAATACTGAACCAAATTAATTAATTAACATTGTAAGTAAAATCCAATTGGTCACCATCATCTCATCACAACCCGGGAAAATCAAAACCTGCTTTGCTTTCTTCGAACCCACGAGAAGCACAAAGCAAAATAAAAGTGAATTAGAACTCGAAGAGCGACATAGAAAGCACAGTGGCGACCCAACTCAATGGATCCAATTAATGCAACGAACGAGCTTTCATTCCGGGTCGGGTTTTCCGGCCACAGCGGCCACCTCAGGGTGGAGCCGCTGTCCACGGTGGAGCGTTCAAACCCCTTAAGGTCCATTCCCGATTTCATTCCGGTCAGTGTGTTCGCCTATGCTCTCTTTCTCTTCCTCCACTCCATTTTCACCCTCCTTGCATTTACTCTTGGTTTTACTGCACTGTTTTCATAGCATCAATTGAAAATTGCTAGCTTATATTTGTCATTATTTTTTTATTACTCTGTATTTTATGCCTTTGTTGTTTTCTATTTGCTCAATTTTACTTATTCACGATCCAATTGGGCAATTACCCATTGTTTGTTTAGATATTCCATAATATATTGAATTCTGTTGTGCAAATGGTTCATGTTCGAGTGGAACATGGCTAGGTCATGTAGGGAACACATGGTTCGTGAAGCACTGTGAGTGGCTGAATTAAAGTGGCAACCATGGCCAGGCCGTGGTGATATCCATGGCCATGTATGGTGTACCATAGGTGTGGTGTGGTGTGACACACAACTATAGACCGGACCATGTGGGTGAGACACCTGTTGGTAGGCAGCAATACACGGCCCTAATCATGTAACCTAAACACAAATTCTTATCCTCTAACAATATTGATAGATGTTCAAAGTTCTCGGGGATGTAGGCACAATTGGCCGAACCTTGTTAGCAAATCTCTATGTGTTGTCTCCCTTCCCTTTTTTGTTTACTTCTTTAGATTGCTTGTTACCATCAATTGGATATAGTGTATTGTATGAGATATTGAAATCCATTATCGGTGTTAGGTTTTCAGTCAAGACTTTTGATTGGTTTCTTTTACTAATCCATTGATTACATTCTAAGAAGTTTAAAGGAAGGGAAATGATATTTGGTATGAAAGATATTTCCTACCTTTAGCAGAAAAGTGTTGCTAAAGCAAACACGATTTTATCATTGTTAGCTTTTATCCCATCTTCTTCTGGATATTCTTTGATTGCATTAGGTTCCTTGTATTTTCAGGCAGATTTGTTAAAATCTTTTTTGGAACTGAATAGCATCATGCATAAGGGAAAGTATGACGGTTCTGCATCTGTTTAAAAGACTTGGGTGTTATACTCCAAGGTAGTCAAAAGCAAAAAGTGACGTGAAAGAGCTAAAAGGCAATAACGTCAGAAAAAAGAAAATAATGTAGTAGTATTTGACCATTTTGCATTCATTTACCACATCAAATAACTACTCAAAGTTAGCATTTGCAGTCAAAATTGAATGATTACGATTGTTAGATTATGAAACCCTAAATTTCTTGCTTGTTGTTGTGAAGAACGACAACTGTTATTTTACTTATATTCTGATGGTTTTACCTGTTAGCATTACAGTTAGCAAGTTAGAAGACTGGGTTTATGCTGTTATGTTTGGCACCTTGCCTGGGCATCTTTGAAAACTGATTTTATTTATTTATTTACTGTTAATCTTCAAAGCCATGTTGGGTGCATATATATTTTTTTCATTTGTAAGTGTTCCTTACTTTATTTCAGCCACCTGCCTTTCCGAAGGAGACACCTGAATCTATAAAGAAGTATATAGAAGAGACATATCTCCAGCCAATATTAGACCCTGATGAATTTTCACCAGAAAATGTTGGGAGGCAGTGGGAATTTGACTGGTTTGGTAGGGCTGAAGTTCCTCTAGAGCCATCACAGCCACGAACTGTTGTAGTTCCAATTTGGGAACCACCATTTCGACGATCAAACAATGGATCAGTGGAAGGAAGATGGGAACCAAAATTTGAGGAGGTGTGAGGTGCTTTTTCGTTTAATATATGCCTGTTCCCAAAGATGATCCATTTAACTTGATACAAGGATATGGACTTGCAAATTCTGTATCTGTGATGGAAAGATTTGTTTAACAATTACAATAAATTTAGTTTTGAGTTGATCTTAGTTGATGTTTGTCACCTTTATCTAGTGCCTATAATGTTGTATTAGGTGGATGTATCAGATCTGACATCAGGAGCTGCAGATTCTGGGCCATTACCGCGCACTTCTGCTAAGGACATTGTAAGGGGAAGCATCAATAATCGCCCTTTTCGTCCAGGCGGTTTGGGAGATTCTCAAGCTTTAGAAAGAATTCTTCCAGAAGGTGCTTCTAATGGTGAATGGGTGCATGAAATTTTGAATGGTGGCCCTGCTCAAACAATTCCTCCAAGTTTGAAGCAAGGATTGGATCTCGGTGCGCTCAAGGTTATTAATTTTTGTTTAAAATTATCCGTTGTTAGGAAAATGCTTCTTGTATATGTTGGATCTTATTCCTAGTTTGAAGTTGAAATAACTCATGTAAGTTTCGTTTTATCTCATTTGAAGTCATATTCATGCTCATGGAATGTTTACAAGGATGCTAATTCACTCAAGAGCTCACCAGATGAAAAGTTGGTTAGTTAACCATCTTATTGCCATTTTCTTCTTGATGTGCTAGTACCGGGGAGATTATGAATTTTAGGATGTGGTTGTTTGATTATATTTAGATGCAATCATATACACGATCAGCAATCTGATATTTACTAATAGTTCTCTTTCATGATGGAATGCAGAGTGGATTGTCTGTACAGTTTGATGACTTATTTAAGAAAGCTTGGGAAGAGGGTGTCGAAGAACAGGAGGAAGATGGTATTGGACTTACTAGTTACTACACTAATAACTTCAGATCTTTAGACTTACAATTTATATTTGGAAATCCTTGCATTTCACTGTAACTAATTGGATAAAACCATTGAAACCAATGCATATTTTTACTAGACCAACTTTTTTCCACTTCTTGTGTGGTTAATGATGATACTGTCCGTTTAGGTCAATTATCAGAAGTGGAGGTTGTAAAGTTGGAAGCTAATGTTGATACGACTGAGGTATCTGGCAAAACACGCGAGAGTGAAATGTCACTTGATGATATTTTGTTAGTTGGCTCAGGAGGACCACAACTGAATTTGGAGGGATTCAGTGATGGAGTTGGTCAGCAGAAAAAGGTAGCAAGTGGTTATGGGCTGAAGTTATCAGTTTGTCATGAATTGAGCTTATAATAAAACTGTTTTTCGTTATGCATGAATACATATCATTCTTTTCTTGCTGTTTTGTGGCAATGTCTGAGATAGGAAAACTATTATTTTCGCAGGCTTGGGCTATGCTTGAAGGCAATGAAGGTATTGCAGATCACTTTCATGAACTTGTTCCTGATATGGCGCTTGAATTTCCCTTCGAATTGGATGCATTTCAGAAGGAGGTATTTATTGGTTCTCATTTTCTTTTTATTTGTTTGTGCATGTTCTTTCAATGCTTTGTCAATGGACATGCTTTATGATAGAGTCTTATGGTGTCATTTGATCCATGTAGTTGATCCCACCTAGTGGGAATAAGGCTTGGTTGTTGTTGTGCATGTTTCTCAATAAATTTTCATTTTATCTTTAACAATTGGAAGTCAATGGGAGAGCCCTGGTACAATAAGAAGCCTAGATACTCCAAAAATGGAAATGTATAAGTGTCGAAATCGTATCTGATTCGAGATTGGTACCCAAAAAGTATCCCATTTCTATGTTCAATTTTAAACTATTTATCTGATATGTTTCAGATATGGCTTTGATTCGTTTGACCATATATTTTGTGTTCCTCACCCCTATACACACACCCTTTTTAATTGACCCAACCATACAATACCTTATTTTTAATGTCTTTTGTTCACACTTAACATAAAGCCTTTATAGAAATACAAGCAGCTGGTTCCCCCTTCCCACATCTCGCTCAGAAACTGTTTTTCTTCTTCTTATGATCAATATTGTTTTGTAAATTGTAATCATCGTGATTATGTATTAATGAGAAATGATCGATGTTCCGTTACAAATATTCTGCATCTATATAAAATGTGTTTTTATGTACTGGGCTACCTATGAGAAGTCATTTACATTCTATTATCTTTTTATGTCTATTCTCATGAATATGTACTTATATTATTCTTTTGTATTTTTCCCATTCTTTATAACAATCACAGGCTATTTATTATCTTGAAAAGGGGGAATCTGTTTTTGTGGCTGCTCACACATCAGCTGGAAAGACAGTAGTTGCAGAATATGCATTTGCTTTAGCGTCAAAAGTACGCCTGAATTCTTGACTGCTAGTTCAGTTTCTTTATTTCTTGCTTTCCTTTTTGTTTCCTAGTAGTGTAATTTCAAAACCATGATCCGTATTCCCCAAACTTATAGTGTTAACTTTCCCTTTTTAAAATTCCTACTGGTCAATTTGACTGGTGGACAGCAAGGGTTATCTTCGTTTATTTGGAATTTTCTGTGCATGTTATCCTTGCAGCACTGTACAAGAGCTGTGTATACTGCTCCCATAAAAACCATCAGCAATCAGAAGTACAGAGATTTTTGTGGGAAGTTTGATGTTGGCCTTCTTACTGGTGATGTAAGCTTGAGGCCAGAAGCTTCTTGTCTCATCATGACCACAGAAATTCTAAGATCGATGCTCTACCGGGGTGCAGACATTATTCGTGACATTGAATGGGTAATGGACATTTTTTTATACAATAGAAAGACATGCCCTTTATGAATTTCTAATGACTTGTATGTATTTGCTTATTTATTTTCTGCATAAATGTGGTAGGTTATATTTGATGAAGTGCACTATGTCAATGATGCTGAAAGAGGTGTCGTTTGGGAAGAAGTGATAATCATGCTTCCGAAACACATCAATATTGTCCTCCTTTCTGCCACGGTACATAATATCCTCATAAACTGATCCTCAGTCGATGTTCTACTTTGGTCCCTTTGGATGAGTTATGCTTAATAACTCCGTAAAAGATATTTTGAGTTCTGATACTTCTAAGGCTGTTATTTACTAGTGCAACTCAGGATATGAAGCATTATATTGCTGGAATGAATGTTTTAATAACAGAAAATAAAAAGTTCTATTGAGACATCATGTTTATTGAGTTGTTTTTCCTTCATAAAAGTTTATTGAATTGAATTAAAAAAGGAATTAGGGTAGTTATTTTTTTGTATGTCATTTATATTTACATCTCTTAATTTTTTATCAGATTGGAAGTTTTAGCCATTTATGCAACTAAAGAAGTGTCAGTGAGCTGAAAAACTACATTAGCGTAGACTGTAGAGATAAGGCAAACTATTCTAGCAATAATTTAAGTTTTAAATTATTTAATATTATGGCTGGCGATAACGACTGAGGTGTTCCCTTTATAACGTAGTATTGACTACTAAGTTGATATTTTATTATATTATTACTACCGTAGTAATTGTAATCTCAGTGTTGAACAGCATTGGTACTTTCCCAAAGTCATATTTTAGCTTTTAATTGGCGTACTGAGAAAATGGGCATTCTATACTGGACTAATGGAGTGTTGCCATTTAAATGTTGATGATTGATAATTTTGGTCAATTTTTTTATAATTCTAAACAGGCTGGAGTTGTTTCTATAACGTGATATTTTTAGTGGGTTTTTTATAAGTTCCACTAATAATTTAACGTTTTTAAAATATTTCAATATTGTTCTCCTAAAATCTGTCGAGTGGTACTGGTTGCTACTAAAGATGCTGGCTGTGCATAAGAGCATCTAGTTTTTATTTTCTCCCCTTAGTCAAAATTTAAGACTGAGTATATATGACTCATTTTCATCTTCAGTTCTTTCAATTGTTTTTATATGTTGCCCATCTTTGTTGGCTTTCAGCTGTGCCATCCCTTTTAATTTTATCTCTTTAAAATAATTTTGCAGGTACCTAATACTGTTGAATTTGCCGATTGGATTGGCAGAACAAAACAAAAGGACATCCGGGTTACAGGGTGAGTAGTGATTCTATCTTACATATGAAGTATGTTCTACTGAGGGTTATTTAGCTGCTAAAAATATTCTCAGCATGAGATATTCTTTAAAAAAATATTTACCTTTTTGGAAATATGCAAGAATCTTTAAAAAAGATAAGATATTTAGTAATCATAATCATAATAAAGCCATGATTGGTACTCTCTATAGAAATTTTACACTGCACAAATTAAAGTTTGGAGTCTAAAGAAGGAAACTTAATGATATGTTCTTTGTGATTTCCTTCAATTTCAAACACTGAGCAGTGAGTAGTTTAAGTTTTCCCTCTGTATTGTATTTCAAACACTGAGCAGTGAGTAGTTAAATTTTCTTGCTGTATTGTATTTCAAACAGCAGAGTATCTATCACTTGAAAACTTAGTGTATGTTTGGATAAAATTATTTTAAAGGAAAAAAAATCACAGCAAAATAAGCTAATCGAAACGCAGACTCATTCCATGAAATTTAGGTTTATATTTCTTATTGACTTAAGATGATTGATGTCGATATATTTTAGTAGGTTCTATTATTTTTTAACATATGTTGGTTTCATTGATTTGTTGATATGCCATCATAAAGAGTGATGCTATAATACTGAAATCTATAATAACAGTGTATAAAGCAGAAGTTATGAAGTTTCTCTTGATTCTCTTATCGTCTTACTGTTTTTCTTGCTATAATGATCAATTTTTCCATCAGGACAACAAAAAGACCTGTTCCACTGGAGCACTGCCTTTTTTCTGCTGGAGAACTGTACACAATTTGTGAAAATGAAACATTTCTGCCTCAGGGATTGAAAGCAGCTAAAGATGCTTCAAAAAAAAGGAATTTGACTGTTGGTGGTGGTTCTGGACCAAAGCCAGGGACTTCAGCAGGTTATAACAGTGCTCAAGTTCAAAAACGTGAAAATAACTTTCGAGTGAAACAGCATGGAGGAAATTTCTTTGGAACTGGCAGAGGCTATCAGAATAATGGCAATGGCCAAAGCAATTGGAGGGCGGAAGCTTCAATGTGGTTGATGCTTATCAACAAACTCTCCAAAAAGTCATTGTTGCCTGTATGTTGACTATGTTAATTAATATACCTTACGGAAAATCAAAAAAGAATTTGTCGATAAAAACATTTTCTGTTTAGCAATGATTGGTCACTTAATGGGTTAATGAATTGTGTGTGACTATTTAGAAGAAGTGTTTTCACTGAGTTCCTTTTTGTGATTTTCCCTATGTTATATAACTGACTGCTACATTTTGTCTACCATGCTTTAACTTTCAAGTGATTCTCTGTTTTTGAATGCCTTTTTATTAAGACATTTCTAATAGGACTTGGAAGCTCTTTTCTTCTTCTTCTATATCTTTATTTATTATCGATCTTATTATAATTATGCTAAATTACAGAGTCCATCATAAATAAACTATTTTTTATCGAGTCCCTAAAATCTAATTGTTTTAATTAGGTCCTCAAGTTTTTATTCTATTAGCTCCGAATCACTAAGTACGATGGAGTTCCTAATAAGAAGTGCTGACATATGGCTTCTATTTGCTGATGTGACAATTGGCATGGCCAAATAATTTTCTGATGAGCCAACCACCAATTGTTATTAATCTGATGATTTTGGACCCAATTGACATGTTTTTAAACAATACTAACGACCCAATAGAGGCAATTTTTTATGACTCATTTGAATTTAGATAGCTCCTATTGTAGAAAAGATGGTAGAATCACATCTTAGGTGGTTTGGACATATGCGGAGGAGATCATTAGAAGCCAGTATGGAGAGTAGCTTTAATGGAGAATAGTCTAATTTGTAGAGGTAGCGGGAGGCCAAGAAAAACCATAGGCGAAACGAGTAGGAAAAATTTAAAGATTAATGCTTTGTCAATGAACATGATTTATGACAACATTATGACATTGTTTGACCCATGTAGCTAACCTCACTTAGTGGGACTAAGATTCGGTTATTGTATTTGAAAACTTGTCTTTTCAGAGAGCCAAATCATTGTTGTTTTTCTATTTATTATTTTGTTATCATATTAATCTTGCATTTTGATCTTGATTTGGAAATGCAGGTGGTTATATTTTGTTTTTCTAAGAATCGCTGCGATAGATCAGCTGATAGTATGACTGGAACTGACCTCACTAGTAGCTCAGAGAAAAGTGAGATCCGTCTTTTCTGTGACAAAGCATTTTCACGGCTAAAGGGATCTGACCGAAATTTACCACAGGTTTGTTGTATAGCTTAGCATTTCTTTGTCTGAGCTGGGCCTCTAATTACATTGTATACAGGTTGTTCGAGTTCAAAATCTTCTTCGTAGAGGGATTGGTGTACATCATGCTGGTCTTCTTCCAATTGTAAAGGAAGTTGTTGAAATGCTATTTTGCCGTGGTGTTATCAAGGTGACATGGAATTTTCATCTTGTCATATGACATTTTCAACCTTATAATAAAAGCACACTGTTTGTCCAAGATAAAAAACAACATTATATTTTGAGAGCCATAGGTTCAATTATTCTAAGATCGATGTTTTGACTGCTTCTCTTTGTTTTTGTTCCAGATCTTGTTTTCAACGGAAACATTTGCAATGGGAGTCAATGCACCTGCTAGAACGGTTAGTATTTTTTCGTTGATTTTTTTGAAGATGGAGATGCATTTTAGACTTTTACCTCAAAAATTTCAACTAAGCCTAATAATTTTGAATTTTTTATTAGCTCTACTAATTCTATGGTTGATGACTGACTGATCATCAAACTATGCTGTCATATCATTTACAAATGACTGCTAATGCTTTTTTGTGTTTTGATAAATGAAGTTTGTTCAGAGGGAAAGAAACACTACAGAGAACTAGAATACCATATCACTCTTGGATACAAAAAGCAAAAATGAAAATCACATTGATAGAAAGAGCTATTCAATCTCTCTGCTTGCTGACCTAGGAAATCCCTGAAAGAAAGTCCAAACTAGAAAGAACAAACTGCTAAATTGGAGGGTTTTAGGTAATAAGAAAGAAGGAAGAAAGAAAACAGAGAATCAAATTAATAGAAGAGTGATATTAATATGATGTAATGATGTTATTTTCACAAGTACAAAAGAATGGTCCTACTTATAGGCCAATAACAAAAGTCAAATAGAATCCTAGCGTAAACGGAAATAGACTTGTTCTGATTATGTTCAAGACGAGCCTCAAAGGTGAGAAGATATGACTGAAGATCGTTCACCATCAGAAGCTCATTCAGCTTTCAACTGTCTTATGACCATTTGAAATTCTCCAGATAAACGATCCAGGATAACATTGATGTGTTCAGAATGAGTAATTGGTGAACCAATGGAAATCAACACATCAACAATTACCTTGATCCTCATAAAATACTCAGAAATTGTGCTCGATCCTTTCACAATTGAATGAAGCTCTGAACACAATTGCCTACAACTTGCTTTCATCTGTAGTATTTTCTTAACAGCCACAAACTTTTGCATTGACAGTGATCATGTATCTCTTCCCATAGCTGCCACGAACTTTTGCATCCTACAAGTCTTGGTTGCAGTTCGTCAGAAAGTGAATTTAACAACCAGGAAAGGATCATCTGACCATGTTCTTCCCAGCTCAAAAATGCAGGATACACATTCAGTAAGAAATTAATGAGGAATTTGAACAAACTGAAAAGCACGATTTGATATGAGAACAACTTCATTGAATTGCCTCCTTACCAGAAAATTCTTCTCAATTAACTTCATTGTTGGAAGAGGAACTGTGAATGACGGTCATGACGATCGAAGAGGAACAACAGAAGTATGTGCAGGTGTTTCTGTAGAGGTAGGATCAGTAGCAGTAGCCATAGCTGACGTGATGGCATGTAAGAATAGTAACCTAAACTAGGGTAGAAGTGCAGAGAGAGAGAAAGTGAAATTGCTTTTCTCTCTTATGATTTCTTAATCAACAAGGAATGAGGTACAATATATTTATAGGGATCTAAGCTAGCTACACCCTTGCTCAACTAATGGATAACGAACTTGTACTACACTTGACTAAACTAATAAACTATAGTGAAGTACACTTCTCTAATACCACTTGTCAATCTTCGAAATGAGAAATTGTTCTGAGGTGGAAGGACAATATAATATATATCCACCTATTTATAAATAGTTTTATTGGACAATACTGGTTTATGAAATGGTTTCTTTGATATAGAAACCACTCCAGGTGGGGAGTAAATTTTTTAATAAGCTAATAACCTTTATTAGTACACATGGTATGTAAAGACAACAAGTGAAAAAGAAAGAGATAACTGAAATTTCACTTTTCTGTTATTATTAGAATTGTCTGAACTTAATAATTGATAGTTAATTCTATTTATAGAGTTATAGGTATGATAGCTTAGGCTATAAGCTAACTAGAATAGTACAATGCAGTACAGGGCAGTCTCCCTACTGTACAAAGAACATATCTTCATACCATACAAGTCAGGACAAGCAGACTGCTAGTATTGGCTAGCACTATAATATAACAACTAATTCTACTAACTGATATTCTCTAACACGGTCTATATGCATATGGCAACTAAATTTGCACACAATGTCTCTTTTTTACATATTTGACTATATTCGCAATGACCTACATCCAGAATTAGTTTTAACTTTTAAATGAAAAATTCTAGACACATAAGGGGAAAAAGTGATTGCTTTTACATTTTGTTAGCTTCTTGCAATTGTAGAAAAGCTTCTTATGACCAACTTTTTTAGATATGACATGGTCTCATTTAACTAAACTGTATTTATATTCTTTTGTAGGTAGTCTTTGATACTCTGTTTTGATAAATGAAGTTTGTTCAGAGGGAAAGAAACACTACAGAGAACTAGAATACCATATCACTCTTGGATACAAAAAGCAAAAATGAAAATCACATTGATAGAAAGAGCTATTCAATCTCTCTGCTTGCTGACCTAGGAAATCCCTGAAAGAAAGTCCAAACTAGAAAGAACAAACTGCTAAATTGGAGGGTTTTAGGTAATAAGAAAGAAGGAAGAAAGAAAACAGAGAATCAAATTAATAGAAGAGTGATATTAATATGATGTAATGATGTTATTTTCACAAGTACAAAAGAATGGTCCTACTTATAGGCCAATAACAAAAGTCAAATAGAATCCTAGCGTAAACGGAAATAGACTTGTTCTGATTATGTTCAAGACGAGCCTCAAAGGTGAGAAGATATGACTGAAGATCGTTCACCATCAGAAGCTCATTCAGCTTTCAACTGTCTTATGACCATTTGAAATTCTCCAGATAAACGATCCAGGATAACATTGATGTGTTCAGAATGAGTAATTGGTGAACCAATGGAAATCAACACATCAACAATTACCTTGATCCTCATAAAATACTCAGAAATTGTGCTCGATCCTTTCACAATTGAATGAAGCTCTGAACACAATTGCCTACAACTTGCTTTCATCTGTAGTATTTTCTTAACAGCCACAAACTTTTGCATTGACAGTGATCATGTATCTCTTCCCATAGCTGCCACGAACTTTTGCATCCTACAAGTCTTGGTTGCAGTTCGTCAGAAAGTGAATTTAACAACCAGGAAAGGATCATCTGACCATGTTCTTCCCAGCTCAAAAATGCAGGATACACATTCAGTAAGAAATTAATGAGGAATTTGAACAAACTGAAAAGCACGATTTGATATGAGAACAACTTCATTGAATTGCCTCCTTACCAGAAAATTCTTCTCAATTAACTTCATTGTTGGAAGAGGAACTGTGAATGACGGTCATGACGATCGAAGAGGAACAACAGAAGTATGTGCAGGTGTTTCTGTAGAGGTAGGATCAGTAGCAGTAGCCATAGCTGACGTGATGGCATGTAAGAATAGTAACCTAAACTAGGGTAGAAGTGCAGAGAGAGAGAAAGTGAAATTGCTTTTCTCTCTTATGATTTCTTAATCAACAAGGAATGAGGTACAATATATTTATAGGGATCTAAGCTAGCTACACCCTTGCTCAACTAATGGATAACGAACTTGTACTACACTTGACTAAACTAATAAACTATAGTGAAGTACACTTCTCTAATACCACTTGTCAATCTTCGAAATGAGAAATTGTTCTGAGGTGGAAGGACAATATAATATATATCCACCTATTTATAAATAGTTTTATTGGACAATACTGGTTTATGAAATGGTTTCTTTGATATAGAAACCACTCCAGGTGGGGAGTAAATTTTTTAATAAGCTAATAACCTTTATTAGTACACATGGTATGTAAAGACAACAAGTGAAAAAGAAAGAGATAACTGAAATTTCACTTTTCTGTTATTATTAGAATTGTCTGAACTTAATAATTGATAGTTAATTCTATTTATAGAGTTATAGGTATGATAGCTTAGGCTATAAGCTAACTAGAATAGTACAATGCAGTACAGGGCAGTCTCCCTACTGTACAAAGAACATATCTTCATACCATACAAGTCAGGACAAGCAGACTGCTAGTATTGGCTAGCACTATAATATAACAACTAATTCTACTAACTGATATTCTCTAACACGGTCTATATGCATATGGCAACTAAATTTGCACACAATGTCTCTTTTTTACATATTTGACTATATTCGCAATGACCTACATCCAGAATTAGTTTTAACTTTTAAATGAAAAATTCTAGACACATAAGGGGAAAAAGTGATTGCTTTTACATTTTGTTAGCTTCTTGCAATTGTAGAAAAGCTTCTTATGACCAACTTTTTTAGATATGACATGGTCTCATTTAACTAAACTGTATTTATATTCTTTTGTAGGTAGTCTTTGATACTCTAAGGAAGTTTGATGGCAAGGAATTTAGGCAGTTACTACCAGGAGAATATACTCAAATGGCAGGTCGTGCTGGCAGAAGAGGACTTGATAAGATTGGTTCTGTTATTTTAATGTGCCGTGATGAACTCCCAGAAGAGAGCGATTTAAAGCATGTCACTGTTGGAAGTGCAACTCGTCTTGAATCTCAATTTCGGCTAACCTATATTATGATCCTACATCTTCTTCGAGTTGAAGAATTGAAGGTATAAATGTCAATCACTCTGTCCTTTATCTAAAATATTTTAACAATACCGATGAAGTTATATTTGAAAGGAATAAATTGTTTATGTGAATTGTTTGAGTGATTTGTATGTCCTTAGCCTTTTTTATTTATAGTAGAAGAGTCCATACATGAATCCCTTAATTTTAGGGAAATAAAATCAAAATGATAAGTTCATGATATGATTTGATAATCATATATTTAATAGTAATCACATATAGAGTATTATAATTATCTTGACAATCCTGTCTTTATCTCGATAATCTCAACACTCTCCCTCAAGTTGGATCATATATGTTGAACGCATCCATCTTGTCACATATATATGATGTTCTTGGACTTTGAAGAGACTTAGTGGAGATATATGCTAATTGACCATTGGAATTCACCAATGAAGTATAGATCTTCCCTACAATAACCTTTTAGCGAACATAATCATAGTCCACCTCTATGTGCTTCGTCTGTTCATGAAAGACCGGATTAACATATAAAGTTGTGTGATTATCATAAATGAGATGTATAGATTCAACTTTGCTGAACTTTAACTTAGAGAAAGATGTTTGAGCCAAGCGGGGTCTCCTACAGCAAGAGACATAACTCTGTATTCTGCCTCTGTATTTGATCTTGCAACAACATTATGTTTCTTGCTTCTCCATGAGATAAGGTTACCATCAATGAAAACATAATAACCTGAAGTTGTCTCCCTGTCATTTGGGCAATCATTCAATCTGCATCATAATAGGCGAAAATATCAATATGACCTTTGTTATCATAAACCAATCCTCTTCCAGGAGATCCTTTAATATATTTCAAGATTCGAACAACTGCATCCCAGTGACTATCAAGCGATGAATTGAGGAATTAACTTACAACAAATGGTATATCTAGTCTAGTTATAGTCAAATAATTTGTTTACCTACAAGTCTTCGATATCCCCACGGGTCTGAATATGGTTTCCTTTGATCTGACATAAGTTTAACACTATGATCCATTAGAGTATCAATAGGCTTACAATCAAACATTCCCATGTCCTTTAGGATATCTAGAGCATACTTCCTCTGGATATGGCAATATATGCGTGTGATCAAGATAGCTCTATGCCATGAAAGTAATGCAAAGATCCCAAGTCTTTCGTTTGGACGTGTTGAAATAAATGTTGCTTGAGACATATGATTCCACTGTGATCATTGTTAGTAATAACAATGTCATCAACATAAACTAAAGATAAACACATTGACTAGAGGAGGAATGGTGATAGAATACAAAGTGGCCTTTTTCAGTACAGATCATACCAAACTTTTGGAGAATAGAGCTAAACCTACTAAACCATGCCCTAGAGACTACTTAATGCCATATAAAGATGTATGTAGCCTGAACATAAATCCATGCGACTCCCCCTAAGCAACAAAACCAAGTAGTTGTTCCATATGAACCTCTTTTAACAACTCTTTGTGAAGAAAATCATTCTTGATGTCCAATCGATGCAAGGGCCATGCACACATAACTGTCATGGACAAGATGTGTTGGACAGAAGGTATTTTGGTAATAGGAGGAAAAGTCTTACCATAGTCAGTATCAAATTGTTGAGTATAGCCCTTGGCCACTAATCAAGCTTTTAAACAATCAACCTAACCATTTGGCCTACTTTGATAACAAAGACCCATCAACAACCTATTGTAGTTTTCTCTGATGAAAGTGGGACATGAGTCCAAGTGTGATTGGATTCTAAAGCTATCATCTATTCAATCATAGCCTGACGCCACCCTAGATACGAAAGTGCTTCCTAAACGAGACATCTGAATGAACCAAATCAAAAGGAGAATTTGACTGAATATGAGCTATATGTGGAATTGAAGCTTCAACATGTTTATCAAGCTAACATGCCTCACATTCTAAAGACTTCAAATTGGAGAGATGAGGAACCATTTTCTTCAATTTATTTATATTTGGAAGACCTAGGTGATGATGGATGAGACATGGAGAATCTATACTTACACAAGCAACTGGAGGAGGATGTTGAAAATAATATAGGCCTTGTGATTCAATTCCTACGCCAATTGTCTGCCGAGTACTGAATCATGTATAGTAAATGAGTTATTTTATTAGTTGAGATTATAGAACAATTAAAAGTACGGGTGATTTGACTAACCGCGAGCAAATCGGACAATTAGGTATGAGTACAACAAAATTTAAATTTAAGTAGGGAAAGGTGTGGCTTGATCAACGCTGACAGTTTTGACTCTTGTTAGAAAAGCTTAATTGAAGCTTAGAGAAGAAATCAGAGAGAGAGAAGAGAAAAGAGAAACAAAAACTAAATCTGTTTCTATTCAATTGTTAGTGAATATAGAATAACTGCTCCATATTTATAGGAGTTGAATCAGAATAACAAAGAATACAAAGGCTAACTATAATTCAGAATCGACACTACTCTAATATTCCCCTTGAATCCTGAGCCATCCAAACAACCATGCAGGTTGAGTAGAAAAACCATCTGTAACCCGAAGCTTGTCTCTGAGGATAACAAATCTAGATGAGGAGAGAGCCTTGGTAAGAATATCAGCAACCTGATGTTCAGAGGAAACATGCTCAACAAGAAGATGTTTGCTGATAACTTTTTCTCGAATTCAGAAAAGGTACAACTCAATATATTTGATTCTAGAGTGTAGAACCAGATTCTTGGAGAGTAAAACAATGCTCATATTATCACAATAGATGACAGGAGTAGTAGCCTAAAACTGCAACTCATGAAGCAGACTTTGAATCCAAAGCATTTCACTCGCAACAACAACTAAACTATTGTATTCAGCCTCAGTAGTTGAACGAGCAACCCACTCTTGCTTTTTAGACCACCAAGAGACAAGGTTAGGACTAAGATAAACAAAAGCACCAAATACAGACTTCCGGTCATCCGAATGCGCTGCCCAATCCGCATCATAATAAGCATAGAGAGGAAGAGGATGAGACAAAGTGGCAGGTCATAACAACAAACCATGATAAAGTGTGCCATTAAGATATCGAAGAATCCTTTTAAGAGCCTTTCAGTGTTCCTCTTGAGGTTGAGAGAGAAACTGACACACCTTGCTAATACTATAGGATATCTCAGGCCGAGTAATGGTGACATACTGCAAAGCACTAGCAAGAGAGCGATATAGCTTTCCATCTTCCAAAAAATTACTACCATGCTTAGTAAGTTTACACCCTGCAACCATGGGTGTAGGTAGACTCTTCACATCATCCATATGAAACCGCTGAAGCAAGTCTTTAATGTACTTAGAATGAGTGAGGAGAAGAGAACCATTGCGATGTTTCTGAATCACAATCCCCAAAATGTAGTCCAAGGCACCTAGATCCTTCAAAGCAAAGGCTAAGTTCATTTTATCAATTAGTTGTTTGATAAGGGAAGAGGAAATACCTGTGATAATAATATCATCCACATAACAAAGGACAAATAGCTTGCAAGTGAGTTTCATCATAATAAAGAGAGAATGATCACACCTACACTTCCTGAACCCAAAGGACAATAGAGTTCCTGCAAGCTTGTTAAACTTTGCTCTCGGCGCCTGCTTAAGACCATAAATAGCCTTGTTCAACTTACACACCAGAGTAGTATCAACAACTCTAAACCCCTCTAGTTGTTAAATGTAAACATCCTCTTCCAAGACTCCATTAAGAAAGGCATTGTTAACATTAATTTGCTGAATATCCCAACCATGAGTTAGAGCCAAAGTGAGAACCACTCTAACTGTGACGGTTTCACCACCGGGGAGATTGTCTCATGATAATCAAAATCAACTCTCTGATGAAACCCTTTAGCCACAAGTCTTGCTTTATACTTATCAATAGTACCATCAGGATGTTGTTTCACCTTGAACACCCATTTACAGCCAATAGCCCCACGATGTGAGGGAAGAGGAACCAAAGTCCAAGTCTGGTTTTTCATCAAAGCATCAAACTCAACATCCATGGCAGATGGCCGCTCACGAAAGACAAGATTGCCTTGGCAGACTTGGGTTGAAGGTAAGCAGTGAAGACACTTGGAGCAGGAAGGTGTGTAGATTGATATGTTTTAGACCGTGTAAGCATAAGGTGAGAATTATGAGGAGGAACAGACACAGTGTGGGGTACCGAAGAGGAGCAAGAGGATGTAGACACAATTGGAGACAAAGGAGACACACCCTCAGACGACAAGGGCAAAACTGTGGGAGAGTGAGTAGTGTCTAGGCTAGACGGGGATGGAGTAGTGTTTAGAGGAACATACCCAAGTGAAGGACTAGAACCAGAAATAGTGTTTAGAGTGGACTGAGACGGAGTAGTGTTTGGATTTGACAAAGACAAAGTATCAGACAAGACGGTAAGAGGAATACTAACACTAGTAGAGTAAGAGGGAGAAGGGAATGAAGAGGTGACAACTGAGTGAGGAAACTTAGATTCATTAAAAATAACATCCTTTGAGACATACACTCTACCCGTAGAGGACATACACTTGCACCCTTTGTGATGAGAGGAATACCCCAGAAAAGTGCACTCTTCAGATATGTGTTGCAACTTATGTTTGGTATAAGGTCATAGACAAGGAAAACAAGAAGAACCAAACACTTTAAGAAAAGTATAGTCAGGAGAAGACTTATAAAGACAATAGTACGGAACACCACCATGAAAAGACTGACTAGGTATCCTATTAATGAGGCAAACAACCATATCAGAGGCATGATTCTAGTACTGTAAGGGAAGGGAAGCTTGAGCAAGCAGAGTGAAACTTGTTTCAATAATATGTCTATGTTTTCGCTCAATCACACCATTTTGATAGTGAGTGTGCGGGCAAATCACACGATGATGGATGCCAAAAGAGCTCAAAAGAGAAGCAAAAAGTCTAAATTACCCACATCAATCTGTTTGGACAGATTTAGGAAGACTTTTAAACTGAACCTGAATCACAGTGTGAAATTGCTTAAAGAAAGTGATAGCCTCAGACTTTTGCTTCAACAAAAACAACCAAGTGTATCTAGTACATGAATCAACAATAGACATGTAATATCTATAACCCGAAACAGATACAATAGGAGCAGGACCCCACAGATCAACATATACCAAAGCAAAGGGCGTTGAGTAAACAGTAAGAGAAGGTTGTGAAGGTAAATGATAAGATTTTCCCAAAGCACAAGCATCACAAGACACAACTTTGCTTTTATTCATAAGAGGAATATTACATGACTTCAAAACATGTTTCACAACCCCTTCATGTGGGTGTCCTAGCCTAGAATGCCACAAAGAGTACAAAGTATCATCTCTCGAATGTTTATGTTACGAAACAACAAGATTTGACACAACTATCTGTACTAGTAGTGAAGGTAGACTCGGATACAACAAGACGAAGATTGTTGAACACATACAACTCTTCAGGTCCAACAGTCCCTTCTAGAAGGATAGTATCATCAACTTGAGATTTGACACAACAGTAGTGAGAATGAAACTCAAAGTAAACAGAATTATCTTTAGCAAATTGACGCACACTGGCCAAATTCTTAGTTATAGAAGGGACCAAAAGCAAATTATTAAAAGTAAGGGTATGGGCAGGGACATAAGGAGAAGAAAAAGTGGATACACCGATACTTGTTATGGGAACACCAGAACCATTTCCCATGTGAATCTGATCTGCTCCAGAAAGATCAATCTGATGCATAATATTCGAAGCATTAGAAGTAATATGATGTGTGGCTCCTGAATCTGCATACCAAAGCTGAGAATTATAGACATGTGGCTCTATAACCTTTGCATGAGACTGAATCCATGGTCGTGGTTGCTGAGGAAGAACTCCATAAGAAGGCGAGGAGGAGTGCATGGGGGCAGGACCTAAATTCGAAGCCTGAGGATAACCAGGAGGATACGAGGCAGATGGTTGAGAAAATCCATACTGGCAAGGAACAAAGTGATACGACTGCTAGAAGCATGCAGACCCGCATAGGATGGGGCTGGAGGATGCTGAGCCGAAACAACCTGCTGTTGTGTTCCCAAAACCAGATCAAACCTATACCAACACTGGAGGGACTGATGTCCAGGTTTATGACACAATTGACACCTGACACCACCTCTGCCTCTACCAAACTGAAATCTGCCTCCTCTTCCCTTGCCGAAACAGTGACCTCTACCTCTCCCAAAAGAATGAGGAAACTGAGAGGAAGGGTTATGGAGTCCATATGTATCAATACTCGAATGAACTCCTTGTGGAACAAGAGAATGAGGCATGGACGAACCAGGAACATCATAAGTCGACTGTGGAACACGTGAAGGAGCCGTTGGATGAGGCTTAACAGACGAATGAGCCACATTCACAGAAAAAGTTTCAGTGATTGGAAGATGAATCCGCTCTAAGTAAGTGTCATGAGCCATGAGCAAAGATTCGAGCTGAACAAACAAACACGGTTCGCTTCTGTTATTTATCGAAGTCACAAAGGACTAATATTCAGAAGGAAGACCCTCCAACACTAGCTAAACTTGTTCTCTCCCAGAGATAACTTCACCGATGGTAGCTAATAAGTGAACAAGAGCCTTGACGCAAGAGACAAACTCAAACACAGCTTGAGTGCCCTTCTTCAAAGTACGAAGTTCCGAGAGCAACAATTGACTCCTAGCCCGAATCAACGAGTCAAAAAATGAGTGAATCTCATCCCATATTTGCCACGCATGACGAAGGCCTAAAACTCGGGATTGCATATTCTCAGATAATGATTGCAGCAGCCAAGAGACAAGGTGCTGATCTTGTTCTTCCCATTGAAGAAATGCAGGATTCACATGGCCAACATCTCGATCTTCCTCAGATAAAAACCGTAGAGACACTTGTGGATTAACCACAAACCGTTCAAGACGATGAGAGGCAATAACTGCTTCAACCTGTTGCTTCCACAAAAAATAATTTTTCTCACATAGCTTTGCCGAGATCACCTGAGGGAATGAAACCGCCTGAGGAGGAACAACCTGCAATGGACGAGGTGACGATATAGACATATAATCCTCCATGAATAAAAAACTGAACAATCAATGAACCAATCAACAACACACTGAACCAGCAACAACTCAACAAATTCAGCAAGAAACAATTCTAATTAATTGGAAATCTAGGTCACAATTCATTGTAAAAACAAAATCAGCTTATAATAGTGATGAAGAAACAAATCAATTCAGCAAAGGAGGCCATAGGTAATGCAACAAAGCTAAGAGATGATACCGTCCATGAATCAAAGTGATCTTACCAAAGACGAAGCAACCGACGACGATGACTACACAAAAATCGCGACGAACAGTAGCGTGACTACACAGAAATCACGACAAACAGTAGCGTGCTCGAATCAAACGATCTCACAAAAAAAAGCTATCAACAACGATGATGGCAGAGAATACATCAACGACACAACGGTAAGAAAAAACGACCTCCAACAACACAATTAGCGACGAAATGCAACTCCACGACAAACAACAAGAAGAAGATCACAAAAGTAGAAGATCAATCTGAAACCCTAGGTCACGAACCAGTAACGAATCTTCAAAGAATCTTGATGAAATTCAATCAAGCAAAATTGACAGAAGTTCAATCTGAGAAATTGCAATGAATCATCAAAGAATCGTGATCTCAATCTCAATCACAACGAAAGCATGAACGAGAAGCTCTAGATACCATGTTAGAAAAGCTTAATTGAAGCTTAGAGAAGAAATGAGAGTGAGAGAAGAAATCAGAGAGAGAGAAGAGAGAGGGAAGAGAAAAGAGAGAAACAAAAACTAAATCTGTTTCTATTCAATTGTTAGTGAATACAGAATAACTGCTCCATATTTATAGGAGTTGAATCATAATAAGAAAGAATACAAAGGCTAACTATAATGCATAATCAACACTACTCTAATAACTCTTAAGGCGTTGTTTGGCAATGTGAGCTTGTAGCTTTTCAGGTAGCTTATAACTTTTTAATTCAGTCAATAAGCTACTAGAGCCATTCGATAAACGAACATTGAAATGAGCTTTTAGCTTTTAAAGAGGGAGCTTGTAGCGTTTGAAAGCTAGTTTTAAGAAAAATACTTGAAGTAGCATTTCAAAACCATAAGAGCTTTCAATAATTAATTGGTCAATTTTGATCTTTTAAAATTTACCAAATTACATTAATTACACTACACTAAAATACCAATTTTAAATAACTAAATATATAAATAATTGTTATAAATAATTACTAGTATTTTACCAAATTATGTATATGATTAAATATATAATTATAAAATGACTAATACATTTATCAAGTTCATATATTTATTTAATTATAAAATTAATAATTATTTTACCACATTACTAATATTTATTTATTCATGTATCTAATTACTTCAATTAATAATTATAATTTAATTAATAAAAACTAAACAAATAGTAAATAAATAAATAGTATATGTTCTTTTTAGTCATTTAACAAATTTTAGCTAGTTTTACCGAACAAGTCTATTTCAATAAGTTACCTATACAACTACCAGTTTCTAGTATAGCTACAACAGTGATATATTGTGATATTTCGGGTAGTGATAATTTTGAGAAAATAGAGGGGCTACTAGCTATGTGATTTCAAAATCCAATATCCAGGATCCGACATGAGATGATTGAGGGAGACAAATCGTAGAATTACCAGTATAAGTCATAGTGGTTGTGGATGATGAAGTTTGTTGTGTCGCCTTGAACCGCAAATACTCCTTGAATTTATTGGATGACAAAATATTTTTATGAGTGCTCCCTACAAAAGCTACTTGTGGTATTGCTTTGTTTTTTGGATTAGTTGTCATTTCTTTTAGTCATCGGAATATTTGGGGTTGAGTGCTGAGGGATAGTTGTGACATAATGGATGAATAACATGACTATTTAAAGAGCTATTGGACAAAGAACAAGGGAAGAGTTTGACCAGAGTCGACGAATCATCCCTGATAGTGACTAATTGACAAGACATATAGTATAATAGAACGATTAAAATTTCCCCATTTTTTTGTCAGACCCATAGGATGTGAGCTCTGATACTAACTTGAAAGGGACAAATTGTTTATATGAATGGCTTGAGTGATTTGTACGTAATGAGCCTTTGATAATCATATATTTAATCTTAATCACATATAGAGTCTTCTAGTTATCTCCACAATATTCTATTCATCCCAATAATATCTACAATTACCTTAATTAATAAATAATAATGTTGCAATAATTGAGTGGAGGGGCATGTTGGTGATAATTTAAATTTCTTTCTAATTTGAGATCTTGTCATAAATGATTCTTTCTTCCTCTAAATCATGAAAAGCCATACATGTAATTTTCCAATCTAAACATCTTCAATTGTGCAGATCATTAAATTTTACTCCCGAAGTACGTAAAATTGAGGGTGAACATTGACATAATAGTAAGGTTGTTTCACATGTTCAAATCCTGAAAACAACTTTACTTGTGGGGTAAGACTGTGTATATTTACCCTCTCCAAATTATTAGGTGTGAGTCTCGTACACTTGGCCTCTCTAGACCTTAACTCAATTTAAAATGTTAAGTAGTTGTGATAGGAATAGAGTAAGACCTCCTATAAAAAATGTTTATGTGAGGAGGAGACAAATGATAAAAGAGGGAAAATAATTAGTTATAGTGGGTTAAGGGGGTGGTTGTGTCTATAAATAAAGGATAGAGTAGTGGGGGTAGTTACTTCTGAAGAAAATAAGAAAAGGGAACTGATTTGGAATCAGTTAGGGAATACTCTCTTCCAAGGAAGGAGAGAACTCAACTTTGTAATCTAATCCTATAAATCAAATACAAAATTCCATTCAAGATCTTATTGATCTTGAATCTGTCCTTATATCGTTTTATCTTCTAACTTCTGTTTGGAAAACCAGTTATAACACTGGTATTAGAGCATCGACCTGGTGCCTTGATTAAACACGCTTCTGTGGTGATTGCGCATGGTGTCTACAAGAGGAATGGCTAGAAACGCTGAGGATTGGATCCAATTGAATGAAGCAAAGTTGAAGAGATTAGAGGAGGAAATTGCTCAATTGACCAATTCTCATGATGAAGCCAATGAAATTGGAGGGGATTATGAAATTCGTGGTAACCATGGGAAGGAACGGTGGAGGAAATTGGAAATTCCAATTTTCTCGGGGGATGATGCATTTGGGTGGACTCATAGGCTTGAAAGATATTTTCAATTGAAGGAGGTCACTGATGCAGAAAAAGTGCAGGCAACACTGCTGGCATTGGAAGGAAAAGCCCTCAGTTGGTATCATTGGTGGAGCAGGTGCAATCCTCATTCATTTTGGGAAGGATTCAAATTGGTAGTGGTACGAAGGTTTCAACCGTCTATGGTGCAGAATCCCTTTGAGCAATTATTGGCACTAAAGCAATTGGGGACTGTGGTGGACTTCGTTGAAGAATTTGAGAAATATGTGAGGGCCCTAAGAGAAATTGACCCTAAATTTGTTAAGGGAATTTTCTTGAATGGCCTCAAGGATGAAATCAGGGCTGAGGTGAGACTTTACGAACATCCCAATCTTTCTAAAGTGATCCAAAAAGGCAATCATGATAGAAGAGAAGAAGACCATATTACAAGGGAAGGTACAACCTACCCCTAGGTACCACCTACCCCGTAGGTGCCACATTGCAATCTTTACAATTATCACTGCATGCTATGGCAGGGCCTACTTCAACCAATTCATGGAAGGTTTCTGGAAATCTAGGAGACAGGGAGGTGTTGATACTAATTGATTGTGGGGCTTCCCACAATTTCTTCTCTTCAGAATTGGTGGACAAGCTACAACTTCTTGTACAACCTACCCCTAGGTATTTAGTGGAATTAGGGGATGGGTACAAAATATATTGTCAAGGAAAATGTACTCCGTTGAAACTGCTATTGCAAGGATTGGAAATAATTCAAGAATTCTATTTATTTGGTTTGAAGGGATGGACTTGGTATTGGGCTTGAAATGGTTGGCACGTTTGGGGGAAATTAAAGCGGATTTTGGTAGATTCGAATTAACTCTCAACAAGGATGGGGCAGTACATATAATCAGGGGAGGTCCAGCATTAACTAAAACTCAATTATCTCTAGGGCCCTTATGCAAATTCTTAAAGAAGAGGGAGAAGGTTGGATGCTTCAGTGTGTAGAAGCTGAATCTATGGAGTTCAGTGAACAGGAGATTTCCAAAGAGATAGAGTGTTGGATTTGTATCAAGAAGTGTTTAAGGATCCTCAAGGCTTTCCCCCAAGGAAAAGGCATGATCATGCCATACACTTGAAGGAGGGTGCTGACATTCCAAATTTGAGGCCCTATAAGTATCCTCACTACCAGAAGACTGAGATTGAAAAGCTTGTGATGGAGATGCTTGAAGCAGGGGTGATCAAGCCAAGTATCAGCCCATATTCCAGCCCCATTATCCTAGTAAAGAAAAAAGATGGAGGATGGAGATTCTGTGTAGACTATAGAGCCCTCAACAAAATCACCATTCCTAATAAATTTCCCATTCCTATCACAGAGGAATTGTTGGATGAATTGGGTAGGGTTAAGATATTTTCTAAGTTGGATTTAAAGTCAGACTACCATCAAATCCGGATGAGGGAAGAGGACATAGAAAAGACGGCTTTTAGGACTCATGAGGGGCATTATGAGTTTGTGGGCATGCCTTTTGGCCTCACCAATGCTCCTTCTACTTTTCAGGCCTTGATGAATGACATATTGAAGCCTTTCCTACGAAAATTTGCATTGGTCTTCTTCGATGATATATTGGTATTTAGCAAGGATCTTCCTACTCATGTGGCACAGTTGCAGCAGGTATTGAATGTATTGCAAGAAAATTCCCTCAAAGCCAACAGAAAAAAATGCACATTTGCTCAGGAAAGACTAGAGTATTTGGGTCACATTATCTCGGGTAAAGGAGTGGAGACAGATCAGTCCAAGGTGGAGGCTATCAGTTCTTGGCCACTGCCTAAGAATATCAAAGGATTGAGAGGGTTCTTAGGGCTTACAGGGTACTATAGAAGGTTTGTTAGAGATTATGGCAAATTAGCCAAACCTCTAACTGACTTATTAAAAAAAGATAGCTACAAGTGGAATGATCAAGCTGGTGAAGCCTTTGAATGCCTCAAGACGGCTATGACTAATCTCCCACTGTCAGTAGTACTAAATTTTTCTCAAGTTTTTGTTGTGGAGACAGATGCCTCTAGCAAGGGCTTGGGGGCAGTTTTGATGCAGGGAGGTAGACCCTTAGCTTTCTAGAGTCAGGGTTTGTCATGGAGGGCTCAACAGAAGTCTGTGTATGAGAGGGAATTAATGGCCCTGGTGCAAGTTGTCCAGAAGTGGCGGCATTATCTTTTGAGTAGACATTTCATCATCAAAACTGATCAAAAGAGGCTCAAATTCCTTAATGATCAGAAATTATTCATGGCAGAACAATTCAAATGCGTTGTCAAGCTAATTGGTCTAGATTTTGAGGTACAATTCAAGCCTGGAAGAGAAAATTTTGTTGCAGATGCTTTATCTAGGAAGGGAATGTTTGCATCTATTTCTTTGATTTCAGTAAGGGATATAGAGGAATGAAATTTAGAATTTCAGCAAGATTCCAAGCTGCAACAGATCTGCCAAGATCTAATCATAGCACGAAGGCAAGTTAGTGGTCTCTAGCAACTCTAACAGAATTCCTCTTAATCTGAAAGAATGCCATGAAACTCCTATAGGGGGGGGGGGGTATTGATAGGAATAGAGTAAGACCTCCTATAAAAAATGTTTATGTGAGGAGGAGACAAATGATAAAAGAGGGAAAATAGTCAGTTATAGTGGGTTAAGGGGGTGGTTGTATGTCTATAAATAAAGGATAGAGTAGTGGGGGTAGTTACTTCTAAAGAAAATAAGAAAAGGGAACTTATTTGAAATCAGTTAGGGAATACTCTCTTCCAAGGAAGGAGATAACTCAACCTTGTAATCTAATCCTACAAATCAAATACAAAATTCCATTCAAGATCTTATTGATCTTGAATCTGTCCTTATATCCTCTTATCTTCTAACTTTTGTTTGGAAAACCAGTTATAACAAGTTGTATCTCAATTTATGAAGGCTTCTTTGAGCATTTACTTATTGAAATTTAGTTGAGATACACTTCAATAACAGCTAAACGTTAATCCTACTTGGTGGGGTCGGCTACATAGATCATAAGATGCCGTAATGATCTATCATAAATCATATTCATTACAAAATATCATGCTCTATGATATTGAGATACACTTATCAATAATAATTTATGAAAAACATGAAAGTGAGTATTGTGTATTGAAGTTGTAAGGTACTCCGATAGGCATCCCCCATCACAATGGCGTACTTTAATATTGGTAGGAGGTAAAGCAGGGAATCTGTCCTTGCATTCATACGGTTAGAGGGGAGAGTCTGATTCAGCAAGGGAAGGGAGTTCTAATCGTGACCACCTGTTCATGTGGCAGGAGGATAACAGGAAAATGACCTTGTTAGAGTTCAAGTAGTTAGTGGAAGTACTTTAAGATGGAAATCCCGAAAATGGAAAAGGGTAATTTAGTTTTGTGAGGAAAGGTAAGAGTGGACTATTGCAGATAGGTGAAATTACCTGTGATATTTTCTTTTATCTTGCAATATTCTGCTTTCCATGATTAGGGAGTAAGAGTGAGATTCAATATGTAATCCTTCATTTTGATACCGATATCAGTTTAATATATGTCCAGAATAGGGAAAAATTGGCTTGTGAATATTAGTATTATCACACCTCATTCCAGTTCCTACCATTCTGCTATTCTGAAGACGAATGAGAAAAAAGGTGAATAATGTTATTTCTGAATGATTTAACACCGTACAGGGTACTACAAAGACAAAGGAAATTATTACTTGCCTAAACTAAAGCCAGAAAATAAGTCAAAAATAATCTGTTCTAAATAAATGTTAGTTTATCTACAATAATTAATAATGTGGATCATTCAGCACTTCCCCTCTTGCTGCTGAATGATCATTTTCAGTTTGCTGGTAAGAGCTTGGAACCTCTGTATGGAACCTTGTAGTTAACACATCTGTTAACTGGAATCCTGTAGGAACATATTGATAGAGTGGCAGAATAATAGAAAAGACATTGTGATATGAATCGAACAATAGAAATGGAGAATTGAAAGAAAAGATTTATTGTTCAAACAGAAATGAAAACAGAACTGAATAGGAGAATATCTCTTCCAATGGTTTCCTATTTACAAAGGCCTCACTAACTTTTGCCTAACGAGCTGAAGCTCTGTTTTCGAAAACTAACAAAACCACTCAATGAAGCTTCTCCTCTACAATTCCATCTATCAAACTATCTCACTCTACTAACTAACCACACAACTAATTAACTAACTAGCTAGCTCTGGTTTATTAACCCGAGTGCCTAACACAGTGTAATCTTTATTTCCTGCCACACAAACTCTACAGTACATACATAAGATACTTATAGGAACTCTAGGCTGTAGAAGAGCCCTTACGCTATCTATAACTCATGAAATAAATCATTGTAATTCTTCCTAATGACCAGTAACAGTTCCTCATCACTTCTATAACTGATAAAGTAATTCTTCACAACTTTCATAACTTAGAAATTAATCTACCAAAATATATGTGTGGGTCTTCGTAGCTTGGCATTGGGCTTCTATTTGGACCAAAAAAATATTCTTGAATAAGTTTAATTTTTTCAAAACAACTTTTTCAAACTGGTTTAATATCACCCTTAACCAGTTGTGACTAGTTCATCTAATTTTTGACCAGATTTTATGCTACTAGTTTTTTGGGTTGATTAAGCCAGTGAACTGGCCAGCGGCCGGTCTGGTGATGTTATTTAATCAATGGTTTCAACCCTCTTAATTAATTCTTGCTAACCTGGGTGAGAAACTGGGTTGCAGGTTGAGGACATGCTTAAAAGAAGTTTTGCTGAATTCCATGCTCAGAAAAAACTTCCAGAAATGCAACAGCTTTTGAAGCGAAAGCTTAATCAGCCTACAAAAGCAATCGAGTATGCCAATTATCCAGTCCTTCTTTTCATTATTGTTGTTTCAGGCTTCAATTCACGTCTCTCCATAATACTAATTGTTAAGGTTCCATCTCAAAACCAATTGACAATGAGAGAAGTAGCCCAACAGGTATTTAAACCATGCCTAGGAGAATGGAGCTGGTGATGTGTGACTTACTTCCCAATACTAATTTTGCTGTCTCTATAATGTTCTTTCATGCTTTTAGCTGTTCCTAATTTATCCCATGGTAGGTGGTGAAATACTCGATGACTGAATGCATCTTTCTTTGATTTTGGGGCAGTAAAGATAATAATACATGAGAAGTGGTTTTGTTACTGTATGAAATTATTTTGGGGCATTATTTGAAATTATACTGTTATAGAATTATAGTTCTTCCATTTCTGTTGGTCTTTTATGAGCATCCGATGAAAAAAAAATTGACAGGAGTGCATCTACTACCTAAGCTAAAACATAAGTGGAAATAATATGTTGTACTTGGATTTTGAATATTGTATAAATATTTCTATGCCAAACATCATGCAGCTTGGATTTTACGTGTTATGGAGTATGGATGAGAGTGGAGTTCATTAATTTGTAGATGATATTAACATACATTGGTATGCTTGAAAGTTGAAAGGAAGTTTTTTAATTGTTTATCTGCATATGATACATAAGACCCTGTCCTTTGTCACCTCAGATGGATAAGGTATCCCTTTGATGGGATCTCGTATCAGGAAATGTATTAATTTTGGAAGATTCACAATGACTAACAAAAGAACTATTAGCATTAACAACCACCCTCCTTTTATGATGCAAAATATCTGTCTGTAGTTTCTCAAGCATAATTTGTTTATTTCAGATGTATCAAGGGTGAACCAACTATTGAAGAATACTATGATTTGTATTCAGAGGCTGAGACATACAGTAACCAGATATCAGAGGCAATTTTGCAGTCCCCTAATGCCCAACAATTTCTTAATACTGGAAGAGTTATAGTCGTAAAGTCAGAATCAGTGAGTTCTTAAGTTTTGTGTTTTACATTTATGTACAATTTTCAATCTTTAAGTTGGCAACATTGACTTTTTAGATGCATTAGAACTTGTTCATGCTTCCATCCAACAAATTGAAAGGGACTGGCTTAAGCAATTTTTCTCAAGAAGAAAACTCTTGAAACATGAAAAATAAGTGGGGGATTCTATTTACACCCAAGCCACTTGTACTCACACCAAAGTTTTATAAACTTTGAACCCTATTTAACCTTACTCTCACCGTCTGCAACCTCCATCGCATCCATCATCATGACACCCATCTCATAATACTCACAGCCAAAACCCCAAATCACATCAACCATCCAAACCTCCATCTTCATCTCAGTAACCATCCCCACATGTGAAATTGTTGTGGGAAAAGCATAAAGTTAGGATATGGATTGAAAATGGATAGGATATCCGTCCATTCAATCCGTTCATTGAAAATGGAAAGAGCATCTCCAAATGGATAAGATATTCGTCCATTCAATCCATTAAAATGTATGGATTTAAAACCATCCATTAAAGTTAGGTTATGGATTGACTAGATGTTTTTAAGTATGATTTTAATGGCTCTGACATATATTGTTGAATTCTATGAAGTATTAACACCCACCTTTTAGTTTCACATCCAATCATATTCTTTGATAGCCTATCCAAAAGGGTTGTTTTCATTTTCGGATAAGCTATCTAAAAAATTTACACTTTTGGATAGCTGCGATGGGTGTGAAATTCAGTGGTGGGTGTGAGTGGAATGTCCCATATTTTTTTATCCACCCATCACAATCCCCATCCAAATCCATCCAGTCCATCCATTTGCACCTTAGTTTTAATACAAAATGTGCTGGTTTGATGACATGGAATAACTCTTATCATATGTAGAAGTCAATATATTATGACTTTAGTTCATCAGCCGGGCCCATGGCTGACGACAACAATGAAACTAAGCTCCTTTTTGTGGAACCGGAGTCAAGCCAGAGCTTGAAATTTCCATGGAAATGTTAGATGCGTTACATTTTCCTGTATACTCCTTAACTTACATTTCCACTATGAATTTTCCACATAATTGCAGGAAGTAGTAGAGTGGATATGAAACTCTACTTATGTTTTTATAACACTACAACCGCTTCATGATCGTGGTCCTTAACTTACGTTTCCACTATGAATCTTCCACATAAGGCTGTACTGTTTGAGTTATAATATCTTCATTTATTGTTTTAAGATCTGCATACATCTACTCTCTCTAGACCCTACTAGGTTGGAGCCTTGTGCGTTAGGCTGCCGCCTTTATTGTTCTAGGATCTGAACTTGTTATGATATGAAGCTCCTTAAAAGTGTAATATGCATTTAACCTGTATTATAATTGATATACAGGACCAGGATCACTTGCTTGCAGTGATTGTGAAAACTCCTTCTGCAAATAATAAGTTGTACATTGTGTTTGTGATAAAACCTGACATGCCACCCCCTGTGGAAAATGCCTCAAGTAGTAATATGCAGAATAAAAACAATGCATTTGACCAAGGTTATTTTGTCATGCCAAAATCAAGGCGTGGTCTTGGGGATGAATATAGTACATCCATTTCCTCTCGCAAAGGAAGAGGTGTCATCAATATCAAATTGCCCTATCGTGGCTCTGCCTGTGGGATGGGCTATGAAGTCCGAGAAGTTAACAGTAAAGAGTTTCTATGCATATGCAGTAGCAAACTTAAAATTGACCAAGTTGGACTTCTTGAAGATGTTAGCAGTTCTGTTTACTCAAAGACAGTTCAGCTGCTCCTAGATTTGAAATCAAATGGAAATAAGTATCCTCCAGCCCTGGATCCCATAAAAGGTATTACTGTTTTGTGGATTATGGATGATTTATATTTGATAATTTGTCAACTTTCACTAAAGAAGGGAATTTCAAATTGAAAAAGGAGAAGAAAAAAATCGATAGTCGTATAAGTTTGTCATGTGAATACCATCACTTTTACAAGGTTTTATATGAGGAAGGCATGTTAAAGTTGTAGAAGCATGAATAAGCATGATAAGATTATAAAATCCATTTCTGGTCTAGTAGTTTCTTATTTATTTGTCCATATTTATTTGGGTTTAATAACTTCCTTTTTTCATACAACACTATAGTAGCCTGCTCTGATTTGAGAATGTAGACTTGAGTCAGTATTGCTTTAATTTTGTTCCAGATCTAAAGTTGAGAGATGTGGAACTTGTGGCAACATACCGGAAGTGGACTAGATTATTGGAGAAAATGTCCCAGAATCCATGTCATGGATGTATCAAATTGGAAGAGCACCTCATGTTAGCGAAAGAGATAAAAAAACATACAGCAGAAGTCGATGATCTTCAGTTTAAAATTTCAGATGAAGCACTTCAACAGATGCCAGACTTTCAGGGCCGGGTATACTATATTTATTATTTATCCTCAATTTTAACTTATGCCATAAGTGCTATTATTATTCTAGTTTGTTTTGGCTTTCAATCTTGCACTGCCTTCGATTTTATTTGTTTTTTCTCTCTCTATAGGTAGATGTTCTGAAGGAAATTGGGTGCATCGATGAAGATCTTGTTGTTCAAATGAAGGGACGTGTTGCGTGTGAGATGAACTCTGGGGAGGAATTGATATGTACAGAGTGCTTGTTTGAGAACCAACTGGATGAACTTGAACCCGAAGAAGCTGTTGCATTAATGTCCGCTTTTGTATTCCAGCAGAAGAACACATCTGAACCTTCACTCACACCAAAGCTGTCTGAAGCGAGACATAGGTAACTTGCAATTGTCTATTTTCTGCAATAAAATCTTTATGAGAAACACTCTCTGGCATATGCTAAGTAAAGGCCTCAGTAATTGTTATGACAACATGCTCCATGGTGTCATTTTTCTCTTTTAGCATCTTTAAAGTTCAAACTGGAATCAGGACATGAATCCTATTGTGACTAGATTTTTTTTCTTCCGCAGATTGTACAAGACAGCAATAAGACTTGGGGAGTGTCAAGTCCACTTTCATCTACCAATAAACCCTGAGGAGTATGCTCAACAAAATCTCAAATTTGGTCTTGTTGAAGTGGTTTATGAATGGGCAAAGGTTTTCCTCTACATAAATTAACACTATGTAGTTCCATTCTTTCATTATTGATTTCTGCAGCAATTGTTCAGCTGATCTCTATTCTTGAATGCAGGGTACTCCATTTGCTGAAATCTGCGAGCTTACAGATGTTCCTGAAGGCCTGATAGTAAGGACCATTGTCAGGTTGGACGAGACGTGCCGAGAGTTTAAAAATGCTGCAGCTATTATGGGTAATTCTGCGCTCTGCAAAAAAATGGAAATTGCTTCTAATGCAATAAAGCGTGACATTGTTTTTGCAGCTAGCTTGTATGTTACTGGCATATGATCATTACTGAATAAGTGTCACTCCATGTATTACTTATTGTGATTGGTTAAAAAAACATTTAATAATTATACTTTTAACTTCAATATATTTTTTATAATTAATTATAGTAAGTGACTAATGAAGTGTAACACTTTTTGGGACACTTTTCTACATTAGAATTCCTTTGCACCATCTTATTTGCTTGCCCCCACACCCTCACATTTACTTCTCTTTGCAAACCTCGTCATTTTTAATAGCCAATTTAATATACATAATATTGGGAAGGATTTGAATGCAGTGAATTGTTAAGAATATAGATGTACCACACAATGTAAGAAAAATCTTTGTATTTAGAGAGTACTTTATAAGAAAAAGATCTTGACCATATAACCATACATATGTGAATAATAATGATTAAAACTATTTCTTGATCATATGATCACTTATAAGGTTAAAATCATGGTTTTAGAAATTGTACTGGTTGGTACAAGAAAACGTTGATTCGTCATATTCAAGCATAAAAGTGACTCAAATCGATGGCAAACTGCTTGAATTAGTGCAAATCCATCGTTGAATAACAATATCTCAGTTGTAGGTTGGATACTCAATTACTCATGGAGGATTGGGCTTATTTTTCCTAGGAAAACTCATTGGCATGTTTCTGAGGCCTAACCTGAAGCTGAAGGTAACTAGGCCTAACCCGAGGATAACTAGACCTAACTCGAGTGTAACACATTAAAACCTTGCGAGAGAAAATAATATCTCATAAGCTCGAAGGTCATGACTTAAATAACGTTGAGTTTCACATATGATGACTTATGGAGAAATTCTTCAAGGCAAGGGGGTATAGCATAATTGAGGCCAAGAATTAGGGTTATGAAAACCAGTTCGGACTTGCTGGTTAGATTGGTTCAACCATGAATCAGACATCTGATCTGGCGAGTTTCGTATCTAACCAATTTTGTGTGAAGATCGGAATAGCCTGATTTACTTTTGTTGGTTTAAGACTAAAATCGGTGACTCAGATAGTTGAACTGAGTGGACTTGTCGAGTCAATCAAAAAACTAGTTTCTTAAAACAATCAAACGATATCTTTTGATATAAAGAAAAATGGCTTGAACTTATTTATAGTTATATTTGTTATATGTTAGTTTATATTCTAGCAAAATCTCATTTCTTAAATTAAATTTTAAACTATTTGTGTGTCTTTCTTGAACTTAAAACATAAAATAAAACCTAGGTTGATTGATGAGATTTTTAACTTATTTGTGATACTGTAATAATGAAACTTTCTTTGATAATTGTTTAATTAGGTTTGTAATTTTTTTTAAATATGGGGTATAGAGTTATCAAATTTTTATATAAATTTTTAAAATTCTAATGCCAATTGAGTTAATCTGGGTAGAATTTTGCATCGATATAAAGTAGGATGCAAGATTCCACGAAGTAGGGGATTAATACACATCCTGCAAATTATGGGACCTTTTGGCCCTATTTAATTTTTTTTTTTTAACTTAAATACATTTTTTAACCAATTACAAGTGTTAACATATAGAGTGATACAATGTCTGACACAATAAATATGTTCTCTAAATTTAGGACACACCATATATAGGTCTAATAGTTTGGTTGAATTTGGTTTATTTTGGAGTAGGAATTGAACCAAACAAAAGAAGTCAGTTTGGTTTATTTCGATTATTACTTTTCATGGTACAAAACTGAAGATATAAAATTTTGTTTGTTTCGATTTATTTTCTTAAAAAATTGAAAAACTGGAAAGTTAAGATTTTTTACAAAAAATCTAGAAAAGTAAATATCTGTATGGAAGACAAATGAAGTTACAAAACAAGACACATTTTACATACAAGATATATATATTATACAGTGATCTAAGTGAGAATATTTATCATATAAAGTTAGTTATTTAAAAGTAAATTTGAATCTTATAAGCAATCATGGATGATTAATATTAAAAGTTAGTTATTGGTCACATAATAATCATATATATATATCTCTTTTAATTTTGACCATTCAAATAAGATCTCATATATATTAGGCATGACCTTGAATATTTCAGTTACACATTGTTAATAATGTTATCCGGTGCTCAATTGATTGAGTAACTACTTTAGGCTAAGTAGTGCCTAGTAAACAATAGGTTACTTAATATGTTTTGGGTTGATGTTACGGTTTCACACTTACTGAAATCAGGAATTGAACCATATGTAATTGGCTCCACATAAAACCTAATCCAACGTGAAAATGAATTAAGCTACATTTTCCAGTTTGTATCGTAGTTCAGAACTATTTACACCCATAATTACATGTCATATATAATAGCCATTTTTTGCAAGTAGTTCAGAACTATTTATAGGTTTGATAAGATTCTAAGAAAAAGATATATCCTACACATCTAATATGCACTTAACACAGAGCCAAACAAGCATGAAAGCATATTCAAATAAAAATGCATTTTACAATTAAGAATACATGCATATAATATCGATAAGTGAACTTATTTAGGATTATCTAGATGTCTAGCATACACTCAAGCATTTAGGTAATATATCGGATATAACATGTGATTAGACATTGTAGAGCAGTATTTATCACGATATTTGGTTACCTCATGCGCTTTACCTCATTCTTATCAAGATGTTGGATATTTGCCATTCTTTGACGTTTTTCTTTGGCCTTTCTTCCATTCTTGATTCTTGTCTTTTTCTTGCATAGAATATCAATTCTTGAAGAATTTATCCTCTTTAGTCCCTACAAAACAGTAAGCATACCTTTCCTCTCCTCTTTTGGAGATGGCTTAATCAAACATTAAATTCTTATAGGCTTTCCAAGAGAAATTGTTTTGGTTGACTGCATTAATGTGATATTTAACTTGTTGTGCTTCAACATGATTAGAAAATCCTTAGTGATGTTTCTACATTTATTTATCAATCAAAACATGGTTAAAGAGTTCATATACTTATTCAATAATATCATGTTTGCATTTGAGAGCATGTAAATGTGAAACATAAAGCATTAGGCCTAAAAATGATTTTTGGGGGATTTCATGATTCTTGAGTTTATGGCCTTGCTAGGATTTCATTTTAGAATAATCTATGACACGTAAGGTATGTAATACTTGTAGTTAAGAAACGATACCTGGTTTTATCTTTGTTGCACAATGCTTCCTATCTACAAGCATTTGTGATGACAAATTGCTCATAAGTATCAAAGTCTCCTTTCCTTTGGTGCAAAGTCAAAGAAGTTTCATCTACTCACCTTCTTATGTGCCTGGAACACTTGCTGCTCATATGAAAGTTGAAGTCCATATGTCCTTAGGTACACCTACAAAACACAATTACTTACTTTTCTTGGTTACCCAACTTAGCTTGGGTCCCTTGATGTTAGTAGCTTGAAGATTTTGTTTCTTAGTAATCCACATACAATTTCCATTTGGAACATCATGCATTATAACATTACATGCATTCAAGGTATGACCATACAATCTACAATAAAAGCAAGTAGGTGATTCACGATGTGAAATTTTTAGAACATTTACTTGTTTCTTGTGAAATGTTTTATTTGCATGCAGATATTCCAAACTAGACTTAATCCCATCATTTTTATATGTAGCCAGTAAGTTGTTTGAATTGTGATAACTAGATGTGAAATTAGCAAGTTTATCATTTAAGACATTATGTTCATTTTTCATGCAAATGCAATTTTCACAAATAGATGCCACCTTTAAGTTAGAAGCACAATCACATGAAGAGTTAGCATATTTAGCATCTAATATTTCCTTTTCAATTTTCAGCATATCAATGAAATTTTGCAATTCACATATTTTCTTTTCATGATCTAAAATTATCCTTTTGCTATTCATGCACTTTTTAGCTAACATTTTAAGTTCTTCATGCATTTCAACATAAGCATCATATAACATGTTATACGTGAGTGATATATCATAATTTGAACTAGAATCGTATGAGTATACCTCACTTGGCTCATCTTGGTCACTTACTTTGCAAGAGTTCGAATTTTTAGCCATTAGACAAATCTTGTGTGATTCTTCATCTTCCGAGATGCTTGTTGATGCATCGCCCTCTTCGGGTTCATCCCAAATGATATATGCCTTCTTAGCTTTGACGTCCCGAGAGTCTTTCTTGCAATCTTGTTCAACCTTCTTGGAAGTGGTAGGGCATGTGTACCTCATGCGTCATACTTTCCTATTCTTATGGCAAGATTCATTATCTTTGTGATTCTTGCTCATCTTGATCAAAATTTCTTCGTCTTCCTTGTGAAGCTTCTTGGTTCCTTCATTCTTTCTTAGGTACTTTTTTGAATTTGTTGATAATGAGGGACATTGCTTCATCATCCGTGTCGGAATCACTCACTATCATCAAACATCTCCTTTTGACTTCTTACATCTGATCTTGTTGCTTTGGAGGAGGTTTCTTTGATGTTCTCGTCCATTTGTTCATTGAGTGTCAAACGTCTTAATTCTTGCTAATATTCTTGAAGTTTGCCAAATAGAGTTGTGAGCGTCATTTGTTCCAAGTCCTTTGACTTCATCATGGCAATCACCTTGGGTTGCCATTTCCTATCCAGACATTTCAACACTTTAGCAGTTAGTTCATCTTTGACAAATGATTTATCTAATGCAATGAGATGATTAATAATATGAGTAAATCGTTTTTGTAAATCAGGAATAGACTCATGTGGAAACATGCGAAACAATTCATACTCATGGATCAACGTATTCAATCTAGAACGTTTGATCTTAGTAGTGCCATCATGGATCACTTGTAAAGTGTCCCATATTTCCTTGGCACTATCGCACTGAGAAACTCTAAAGAACTCATCGTATGAGAGTGCGAGGGTTATAATGTTTTTCGCTTTCACTACGTGTAGTGGAACGAAAGGTCCATTTTCATTTTCCAGTAGGCATACCCCTCGCCACCAAAAATTGAAGGGCAATCGATGGATGCGCCATCACCGTTAAACATGTTAGAAGAGCCCATGGTAAAAGTGCCTAGGATCGACGATCTAAGCAGCTAAGCTAGAACGGTCGTACTAGCTCTGATACCACTTGTTGGGTCCAACGGGGCTCTGCCACTCACCTAGAGGGGGGTGAATAGGTGATACAGTACACAATGACCGTCGCTCAATAAACACATAAATTATACAAATTTACACACTATTTATTTGATTAATGACAGACTTAATCGATTAAATCATCTGCTCTTAATCAATTAACTACTCAACTTAATCGATTAATTCGATATGATAATAATGCATTATCTAAAAACTTAAACGATTATCTGGTTCAGTTACAGTGTAAACATAATTCTTTCGATCATCCAAGATTACCAAGATTCAACCAAACTTACATGCAATTATATAGACAATTAAGAACAGTAAATGCACAATACGGATATGCAATTATCACAGAATTATATGCATGTCAAGTTACGTAAATCTAGTAATGCGAAAATGTAAAAAGATTAGGGAAAGAAGAATAAGACTCGAGTTTTTATCCTGGTTCTTTTGTTGTCCAGTGCAAACTACATCCAGGCCTCCCCTTCTGATCTTAGGAGATTTTATCTTCACTACGGAATCTTCAATGTTTCTTACAAACACAATTCCAATACAAGAATCAAGACGCTCCTTTCTTGGATCTTAAAGTTTGACTACAAAGCTCGTCTGCTAGGATACCTCACCATTCACGACTCTAGCCCCAACCTAAGTATCGCTTACAACCAAGACCTCTTGCTTCTCGTGAAGACACCTACCTAAACACAACTAGGGTGTTTCGAAACCTATTCTCTTTCTTTGGTGATACAATACACCAAGAGAATGTGTTATTGCCTAAGTCTAGCAAAAATTCTTCAAGTTACATATGCACCTCAATGTACAAATTTTACAATCTTCTACGAATCTAAGAACCCCTAAAAGATCTCACAAATACAGAAATATAATGCGTGAGATGCAGGTTTCTTTTTCACAGATTTGACAATGAAAGCTGAATAGGTATCTTGTAAAGATTCACCATTTTCTTTTCTTGAAAGAACACTTAGAAAATTTTTCCTAAAGATATGAAAGTTTGAGGTTTAGATCTTGTCAATAAAGTGTAAAACTCTATGTTTTCGAAAATGTGTTCTAACCCTTTTTTCTTGATTCTCAAGATTATGAAACAGTATGAAAAACTTGGGTTTATATACTGTTCTGTTTTTAACTAAAGTTAATCGATTATACTAAACCTTAATCGCTTAACAGGTTTTTCCAAAATAACAGAAAAAAATAGTTACAAGCTTAAGCGATTAACAACTGATTTAATGATTAACGAGTTTCTTACCAGCTTAATCAATTAACAACTGTTTTAATTGATTAACAAGTTCCCAAAACTTAATACTTAAAACTTAAAACTTAATCGATTAATATGACTCCTAATCGATTAAATGGTTTTATAAAATATATTTTTAATGATGAATGAACCTCCTACATGATTTGTAAAAGCATGATGCATGTCTTTGAATGATGTATGATTTGAAACCCTTTTTAAATGCAATCAAAACATATTATCATGTATGTATGCATGTACATATAAATCATGTATGTATGCATGTAAATCTCATTTTAGTTATGATTGATTTTAGCTCGTGAGACTTTCGTTAGGGTTCATCCTAGTCTAGACTCTTACTAAGCAAACATCTTAAGACCTAATAAAGATATATAAAAATACTTAACCCCTAGATCTTCTTTTGAATGCTTTGCCTTGTATGTACTTGAGTCTTGACTTTATCGTTGATACTTGTTGTTTGTTGATTTTCTCATCCTCTCAAGCTTGTCCTTCAACATTTATGCATGTTGTCAATCCTTTGGGTTTATCACTCTTTTGTCTTCATCAACCTTTGTGTGTCCTTTGTCTTCATCAAAACATTATGTGATGCATGCTTGCCTCTTGAATCTCGCATTCATGCACGCTTGCATCTTCAAGTGTATCACTAATGTTCAACCATTGAAATGCAATAATATAAACTTGGTACTTGTCTCAACAATTATTAAGATTGCATGGTCAATCAATAATCACTAAAGTCTTATTTTGGTTGTAATGAGGCTAGGCTATAAATAAATTTGGTTTTTCTAGATATTCAATAATAATTCCAAGTTTAAGAAAGAAAATTGATTTTTCTTTTTAGCACACTTCTCTTTAACCTTTTCTAAACCTTTCTCTTTTCCCTTCCTCAAACTTTTGACAAATGTGTAACTTTCTTCGTTTTTCTCAATCACTTTTTCTTTTTACTCAATTTTGTTCGAGTTTTCTTTTTCTTTTCAATTTTTTTCATTTATAAAGAGATTGAGAATATTTAATGAAGCTTTTTTTTTATTCAAAGTTACAAGACTATCAACACCCCCAACTTATTTTACAAATAACCTCTTTTTATTGAATGCTCTATTTACTTAAAAAATATGGGAAAACATTGTTTTTCATCTTCGGTTCAAGGGTTTATTTGAAAGATTTACTACTTCTAAATCTCAAAGGGGAAAATAAAGAATGTTCCTAAGTAAGGTAGTTTTATTTGATCAAGTAGCTCAAAAATCTAATGAATAAACTTGCCTTGAAAATTTCCTTTCAATTCCATGCAATCAAATTAATTAGACACTCAAACAAGTTCCATTATGCAAGAAAAAAATGGTGAAATTCTCAATCTTTCTTTAATTTCAAACATTTTCATAGGTTATGCCAAATGGGAAAAAATAGTACAATCATTCATGTCATGGCATTATGAGGGCAAGCACACAAAAAAAATGTCATGGATCTATTTTTGCTTAATTTAGCTCAAATAGTCATGCATTGTATTTGATCATGGAAAAATATTTTGTAACATAAGTCAAGTTAGTAAAATTCAATATTCAGTATTTAGGCAAACAAATAATATTTCATACAAAACAAATATTGTAAAAAAAATGCTAAAATGCAAAAAAAAATTGTTTGATTTTTACTCTCCCGTTCTTAGTTATGTGGCATGTCCTTATGCTGCTAAGTTTAAGCAATGAAATCTTAGAGAAAAAGATGTTGAACCATATTGAAAGTCATAAATTAAAATCCTATCGTTGTCTCTAAAGAAGGGTTCGTTTAACGTCAATAATTTGACGCCTGTTTAATTTTAAAATAAAATGTTGTCCAACCTATTGCTATCTATATTTCTTTCAATATTTTTCTCAATTTATTTTATTCCAATGTTGACAAGGAACTCTTGATAGTAACTGGCTTGTAGGTCTAAAGACTTTGTAATAAATTTTCAACATCCTCTTTTAGAGCATAAAGACTTTGTAAGAAATTTTCAATTTATTGTTCTTACTCCACTATCCATATCTAATCCAATAAAATTTGCTATCAAGCCAAGATGATTATTTCACAAAGTAATAAAGGAGAAATAAAAAACAGAAAATTATATACAACTAAAAAGAATCAAAATGAAAATTAGTTACAATACAGGAAGTATCAAAGCAGAAAAATATACGCAACAAAAGAATTAAAAGGAAAATTAGTTACAAAAGGATTGTATTTAAAAAATAGAATATTATTTACAAAAACATATTTATTTACAATTGTTAAAGATTAAAAACTAAAGCATTGCATTTCTATATATGCAATTCCACAAAAACGGCGACATTTTTGTTGAAAGGAAAAATAAGATGAGAGCATGTGATTTCGGTTTCAACAAACAAAAGAATTTATTTATATACAAGGAGTTTGCCTTTACTATATTTAGTCTCGAATCCCTTTCAAGATTCAATTGTAGTATAGTATAAGGCTATAACGATCCCATAAGGAATTGCAGTAGAAATATGCATCTTACTTTAGTTTTAGATTAATAGCAATGAAAATTTAATGATAAGTTGTATTGTGTTTTCTCCAAGGTAAAGTAAAATAAAAGTGCAAGTAAAGTAAAAACTAACTATTTATAATTCAAGGGAAGAATATATTGGAAGTAAAATTCTTGAACATTTAAATATCTAAATGATTAGCTTATGCAAGTTATTATGTGTGCTTTAATCCACCATCCATCTTTTCTTAACCAACCTTCCCTGGCCGCGGCAAGGTTAGATGATTTTCAAACGTTCCTTAATACACTACCCCTCATTGGTTTGCCTTCAGCAAAATGAGATTGTCACATCTCATTTTGGCTTCCCCAATACTTGATAGACTTGAAAGTGAGTTGCTTATTTTGAATGCTTTGATATAACAAATGTTCTAATCCAATATCTTGGCATTAGAACATTTGTTGATTCATCCAACAAATGACTTTTGGATCATTGAAAATATGTTTTAGGTGATCATTCTAAAATAATCATTAAGAGTAGATGAAATGAATCAATAAATTAAAACACATAACTTAAATGAAGAAATCAGGATTGATACATAAACTTAAGGAGTGTTTAACCAAGTTTCGATCAAGAGAATTAGCTATCCAAACATTGATACTTTAGGCTTCAAATAAAACTCAAGAACATGCTCTTAAATCTCACCCTTGCTACCCTTATTCTCTTTGAAGTCTAAATTGAAATTAGGTACAAAGATAAGTACAAAAAGAATTAGAAGAATGGTGTAGGATGGTATGTACAATGGTACTTTGAATGAAAACCAAAAATATATTTTTATAGTCTTTTGCCCAAGGTGCTCAACCCATTTTTGGGGCGTCCAACACCTTATCAAACCCATTCGACATGGTTTTCTCATGTGCCAAACACCCAACACCTTCTGAGCCGAACTAGCACCTCTGACCTTCCTGACATGCCAAATGTCTATCCTGACCTTTTTATTCAATTTTTCAACCTTAAAAATTTGGAAAAGATGCATTAAAAACCATTCTTTACAAATTAAAAGTGTTAAATAAGTTGGGTATTTTTACATAAATCACTAACATAAATGCCGAAAAGTATATTAAAAATTATGGTTAATTTGGCACTTATCACTAGGTTGAACAATTTTGACCTTAACAAATTATTTCGTTTTGATGAAACAAATTTGAAACAATGACAACATAAAATGAAAATCTTCCTCAGCATGAGAAAAATTTGCCCATGTTCTAAAAACTGATGTCATAGTAGTGTGAAGGATAAATTGACTATTGATATAGCTCTTGGGAATCAAAATGATTACCTTTAAAAAATCTCATTTTGCATGAGTGTGAACACTCATTTTTGTTCGGTCCATAATATATTTTAAAAAAAAATGACAAATAAATAATTTAAATATTTTTTGGACATTTTTATTGAAAAATGACATTATTTTAGGTATCCCAAAATACTAATATCACTTACCTTTCACTCACTCATAAGTCCCTTACCATCCCACTCTCTCAAGTGAATCCCACTCTCTACTCTCACAATTTTCATATACCCCTCACCAGTTCTACAAGAAACCACCCCTACACTCTTTTCATATTCCATTCATCAACGTATAAACCAATTCCCAACACCCAAAATTGCCCAATAACACTAACCATAAAAATTTCCATACATACATAGTATTACCCGTGTTACAGAGGTCCTCTTTAACCAATTATCTTTTCCCACAACCACAAAAAAAAAATCTAAGTCACAAAAAGCAAAATACAAAACATATCAGATTCATGATAGCCATATTCTTATTTCCCTTATATTATTAAACATCATCATTTAATGGAAAGGAGATTCTTGATTTCATATTAGTACCAAGTAGTCTCCTAGTTATGTTTACACACCATTTTTGGCTGCTGCTCCTTCAACACATATTCTTTGGTTTTGTTTCCATTCACTATTACACGTGAAAAAGAAGAACAAATGGGTTAAGTGTTATGTCATAATACCAAGCCACCAACATATAGGGACTTTAGCTTCATTCCATCGTGTAAAATAAAAACACAAGCACTTCGTATATGAATTTCTAACCTCCTTCTCCTCTAAAGAAGATTTTTCCATACCCTTCTTTATTATCACACCACTACTTCAAACACTTCAAAAAAACACAAACCAACCTAAGAGTATTCTCAAACCTTGCGCAAAAGAACACTAACATGCACAACAACACTAATCAATCATCCTAATCACTCTTCAGCTTCAACCCCAACGTTTAATAGCTTTATGCCTCTCCATTTAATCAACAATAATCATCCCTTCAGGTTTTTTATGACCTGCTCAAAAGGGACAACTTTATATACTCAAAACAAGTGGTGTTAATGACTTATATGATGCATTGGTTACACATATTCTTCATTCACCACCCATTTCCATCTTCATAAGATCCAAGTGGCTTGGATAGAGGGTTCCACCATGCTCAAATTTGGCTTGCTTCCATCGGAAAGAGATGCATCAGGTGCCTTCATTATTAAGCAACTAAGCATAAAGAAGAAGTTGAAGGAGAAAGATGAAGATATAGATAGAATGGTGTTGTTAGTGTAGCTTGCAGCAATTCTAAATGGCACGAAATAATACATACTGGCTGAGTCACGACCAGGTCGCTCTCTTTAAGACGTTTCGTGGCACTGCCCAAAATGTGCAAGAAGACTATCAACCAGACTGTCCCCAGGATAAAACAGCTCAAATCTCTGTTATCGAATTCTTACTGCACTGTAAGAACCGATCTCGAATACACCCATGACAATATGGCTACCAGCGCCAATCCTTGAAATTACCCACAATATGACTACCCGTGCCAATTCTCTTCCCACAATACTGACTACCAGTGTCAATTCTCGAAATCCCACAATATGGCTTCCTGTGCCAATTCTTTACCCACAATACTGACTACTAGTGTCAGTTCTCGAAATCCCACTTTGGCTGCCTGTGCCAATTTAATGCAACGAAAAGAAAGGGGGAGAAGGTTGTTGGAAATGCATCGGCGGAGTATTAGGGGGGAGAAAGAAAAGTTGCTTCTTCATTAGTTGTTGCTAATGGTATCATCTCAACTTCCATAGTGAATTAAGATAACATAGTATGTTTCTTGTTAGACTCTAGATAGACCATCTCATCATTTATGACTTCTCGCCACAAATTGACATCCAAAGAAGTCAAAACTTCTTGGATAGTTGATGAATTATCCTCCAATATATAGACCATATAATCAGGTCTATACTCTCTAACAATTATTAATCTCTTACTTATTCTAGGTTCTATTTCAAACCTTTCATTTTCTATCATTATCTCTAATCACAAGTATGTGACTAGTTGATGTTCCCCCACTATTCCTCAATTTAAAAAGGAATTTCTCTTCATTGAAGCCAACATCGTTAGACTCAATGATCACTTTTGCGTTAAGGTCGTAAAACCTATATGCCTTACTGTTTACAACATACTCAATGAATATACATTCATAGGCTCTATGAGTTTAACCCTCTAAGGCCATACCATCAGAAATGATTTCATGAGCAATTCTATGTATCTCATAGGACTGAGACTCTACTAATTTATTATCAGTCATTTGATACTTGAGGTAGTTGTAACATCATATATATTTTTTCTTAACTTTCTCAATATCATATTTCTTTATTTCTCAAGTGCATACCAAATAATTTGGCAGACATATATGATTTGTAGTAATTATAGAGATCCTCTGACAACTCCTTCAAAATGAAGTTCTTACATAATTAATCACTTTCATTCCAGAGAGCTATTTCAATAGTCAGTTTATCCCTTTCCTCTTTTTCAGCCTCATCCGACACCACTGGGATGTCGTTTTTCAGAACATGGGCAACCTTTCTCACAGTGAGGAAAAATTCCATCTTATGTTGCCAACGTTTGAAGTTTGTTACGTCAAACCGAAATGGTTTGTTCAGGTCCTAGCTGTTCGGTCCAATAATATTATCTATGAATGTCATTGCAGTCGAAGCGTCTTAAAATTGTTGTTACTAAAGCTTGCAGCAATTCTAAATGGCACTAAATAATACTTACTGGTTGAGTCACGACCAGGTCGCTCTCTTTAAGACGTTTCATGGTACTTCCCAAAATGTGCAAGCAGACTATCAACTACGCCGTCCCCAGGATAAAACAACCCATATCTATGTTATCGAATTCTTACTGCCCTATAAGAACCGATCTCGAATACACCCACCACAATATGGCTACTAGTGCCAATTCTCGAAATTATCCACAATATGGCTACCCGTGCCAGTTCTCTTCCCATAATACTGACTACCAGTGTTAGTTCTTGAAATCCCACAATATGGCTACCTGCGCCAATTCTTTACCCACAATACTGACTACCACTGTCAGTTCTCGAAATCCCACTTTGGCAGCTTGTGCCAATTCTTAAGTACCACGAAAAGAAAGGGGGAGAAGGTTGCCAGAAATGCTCAGCAGAGTATTAGGGGGAGAAAGAAAAGTTGAGAGGAAATTCCTTCAACTTGGTGTAAGTTATAAGGAGGGGAGAAAGTCTCTATTTATAACATGAGATTTTTTCCATGTTCCTCATTTCTCCAATGTGGGACTTTGGAGATGTTTTTTTTTTTCAAAACTCTTCTATATGGGACTTGAGAGATGTTTTTTTTTTCAAAACTCTTCTATGTGAGACTTTAGTGTTTTTTATATTTCACACCACCAGGTTCCAACAAATGATGAATCTGAATTGGGTTCTACAAGAAAAGGCGAAGAGTTTATGTGTTGAGAAACAAATTTGGAGAGACTTAGCATAAACCAAGGAGGCCACCACATAAATTTTGTAGTATAGGGATTTCTGTCCTAGCTCTTTCTTTGTTGCAGGAGAAAGGTAGCTTGATGTTACCCCTTTAGTCTCCATTCATTTTTTTCATTTTTTTTCATTTTGTTTATGTCATTTCATTATTACTAGGGTTTCGACAAACGCTTCACTGAGGACTTTTTTAAGAGGTGGCGACTCCTAAAGAGGTCGTGTTACCGAAAATTGGGGCGCGACTCCACTGATGACCTTTTTAAGAGAATCAGGCCTATTGATGCTTTTGCTTGTTTTTAAATACCCTTTTTTATTTTATTTGTTTACACAAACAATTTTCTGCATGTTTGTTCATTTATTTATTTATTTAATTATTTTGTTCAAGTTAATTAATTGTTTGAATATACTCATCATGTTTTATGTAGCTTTCGGATGGAGGTTTATTTTTATTGAAAATTTGCTTCCTCATACACTCACAGTACACTTGAGTTATACACACATAGCCCTATACCTGAGTTGTTAGAGATTAAGATTGAGATCAGATGGACATTTGCGTTATCGGTGTTAAACTTGTGTCTTGGTGTTAGTATAATAGACCACCCAAATTGTTCCTGGTATTGAAGTTAGACGCTCGAGGGGCTTGACTCCTCTTGTTTCTAACCTACAATATTAAGATTCCTTTATTTCAAGATTGGAGGCAATTTGGTAACCTATAGGTCTAGAGCCTTTATTGAGTCCACTTTAAATATGACCTAATATCCCACCATAAGGTTGTGACTTTTAGAATTTCCAAAACCTTATAAGCATACCTTATTTAAGACACGAGAAACATAACTAAAATTATATATGTTATCATTATGAATTGGAGACTTTTGGCCCTAAAAATGTGTTGATGTCTGAGTGTTATGTGAATAACATTGCACTTTGATGTCCTTGTGCTACAAGGACAACTTAATTTTCATTCCCTTCGATAGGATCAACGCCTTAAGGATATTTCTCATTTCCCTTCGATGGGCTCAACGCCCAAGGGATTATTCTCATTTCCCTTCGATAGCCTCAGTGCCTTAGGGATAATTTTCATTTCCCTTTGATGGACTCAACGCCCTAGGGATAATTTTCATTCTTTTCGATAGGCTCAACGCCTTAAGGATACTTCTCATTTCCCTTCGATGGGCTCAACACCCTAGGTATAATTTTCATTCCCTTTGATAGGCTCAACGCCTTAGGGATACTTCTCATTTCCCTTTGATAGGTTCAACACCTTAGGGATACTTCTCATTTCCCTTCGATGGGGTCAACGCCCTAGGGATAACTTTTATGGAGTTAATCGTTTAACTCATGTTCATGTACCCATGCATAAAATTATGCAATCATTTAGAAAAGCTAATCATTCGAACATCCATCCGAAATATATATTATATAAAACATTCATAAAAAAATTGACCATTCACACATTCATAAAAAATCTTAATCCAAACATTTATAAAAACATCATCATTATTCATATAAAGAAATTCATTCATTTAGGAATTCATACATTCATATACTTAAATAAAAAAATAATCATTCAAACATTACATTCCAACATCATTACACCATAAATTGCATATACCACATTATTAAGAAGAAATTCATTCATGCAACATCAAATTCATTCATCCAAGAAAAAAAGAAAAAAACAACATACATACATTATTCATGTGCCATCATCCCATTCATTCAAACACTTCATATCCAAACATGTAGTGTGCATTTTATTATAGATTGCCAAAGGCACTCATGAATTAAAATTAATTTCAAAGGTGATATAGTTCGACCCGATTGAAGCGATCCAAAACAGTGATATAGTTGTTACACCATTCTCAGAAGCTAGTTTGTGAACTTTTTTCCAAATGGAGATCCCAGTTGACCGAGACAACCCCAACCACTCTACCACTCCTCTTGATCGAGAGTAAATAAATGACATAGAGAAAAATATTAGAGCCATGGAAGAAGCCAATTCATATGGTTTGAAGGACGTTAGCAACATATATTTAGTCTCGGGTTTGGTCGTGCCACCAAAGTTCAAAGTGCCAACGTTTGACAAATATCAAGGAACTTCTTGTCCTAAACACCACTTGATCATATATACTAGGAAAATGACTCTCTAAATCAGAGATGACAAGTTGTTGATCCATTTCTTTTTAGGAAAGCCTCACTAGAGCTGCCACCACTTGGTACTTGCGACTTGAACATTCACAAATTCAATGTTTCGAGGATTTATGTGATGCTTTTGTCAAGAAATATGATTACAACATTGATATAACTTCTTATAGGACACGAATAAAAAATATGATAAAGAGAGGTGATGAAACTTTTAGTGAGTATGTCCAAAGATGGGCAGAAGTGGCTGCTCAAGTGAAGCCCAAACTATCTAATGAAGAGAGTATTTTGATGTTGATCGACACTCTCCAGCCACCACTCTATGGTATAATGTTGGGATGTATGTCTTTGGGATTCCATCAACTGATGACCATATGGGAAAAGATAGAAAGTCCTTTGAGAAGTGGAAAAGGTGTGAAAGATCCAACTCAACACATAACTCGGAATCAAATTGTAGGTGAAGGGATGGAAGATGACTCATCATTCATCGAAACCTTCAACCAAACTCAACGACAACATTATCTCCAACAAAATTATATTTATACTCACTGTCAAGGAGGACCATCTCGAAAATGAAAGAGAAAACATCTTTATGATGTGATCCCTATGTCTTACTCTGAGTTGTTGCCACAATTTGTTCAGAGGGGTTTGTTAACTCTCATTACCTTTAAGGAGGTAGCGCCTCCACATCCAAAGGGTTTCAACCCAAATGCTCATTGAATACATCATGGAGGGACAACATGCCATCCAACAAAGTGTTGTAATCAATTAAAGGGTAAGGTACGAGACCTGATTAATGAAGGGTTGGTCAAGTTTCAAGGAGATGCTTTGCTTTGAAGAAGACATGAAATATACTCCATTTGTGAGGAACTCATCCCAACCAAGTGCTATTTCTCTAGAACTATATTGAAATAGACCCTTTTGGCTCCACCCAGGGTTTTAGGGTTGCAAAATAAAGGGTCTCATGTTTCCTTCTTACGAATAAAAAAGTTATTTTCCATTGCATTTCTTTTTAACAAGTATATACTAGTGCATTGATCTTGCAAATTTACCATCCCATAATCCATCCTAGAAATCATATTCACAAAGAAAGATATCCTTAGTCACTCCGTTTGAGCCCTAGACATTATGAAAGGAGATTGTTTTATGATTGACCCATAAAACATCGATAGCCCAGGGAGGGTAGCTTTTCAACAGTTTTCCATGACATTCAGTTATTAGGAAATGAATAAACTTTACATACATCATTTACCCGAAGGATAAAAAAATCAAGTCATACAAAATTGTTCCTTTGGTCCAAGTGCAAAATAAAGTACGAAAAATAAAAGTCTGATGAGAACCTTCAATATCCCAAGCAAAAGTTAGGACAAATGAAATCACTATCAAAGACCTACAAAAGAAATATTCACATCCTATCGGGTAAGGTTACAATGTTGACCTATCACATTACAAGAATCCAATGGAATCCTAGTAATTAAATGTCATGTTCGAAAACTATTGAAAAAAATAGGACAAAGGATAAAGAAGGAATGAGTATGGGAAACACATATTTGAGCCTTACATCTTTTCTTGGACACCCTTAGCCAGACGATGATACAAGTTTAAAAAGACCTTGTTGAGGATCAATTTGTCTAAGATTCACCCCATGGCAAGGAAACGCTGACTCCATTAAACTTAATTTTTTGATAAAAATATCTCATATTTAATGCGTGAACTACATTCCCTCTTAAAGATCACAATCACCATATCATTATTCAAACCCCAAATACAACTTCAATTCCATCACCATTTATAGCCCAAACACTAGCCAAGTTTGTGATAAGTGCCAAACATACCTAAAAATCATACACTTTTATGGCACTTATCTTAAGCATAATTGAGAAAAAAGAAAAACCAACTTAAAACAATACTTTTTGTATAAAATATCACAATTTGGTATATTTGTGTTTGTATTGCCTTTTTATGTATTTTGTAGGAAATATAATGAAGAAAAAAAGAGAAAAGATTCATGGTCTTTAGCAACAAAAGTCAAGAAAATCAAGGTGCTCACCCAGGCAGCTGAGCGTGGAACAAGCCCCGCTGAGCTGACCTGGCCACCTGCCTGATCTGGACTAAACTGCTTAACTAGGCAGCTGAGCGGACCTGCTTAGCCACTCAACCTAGCACCAAACTAGGCCTGGCACGGTCAGAATATGCTTGACACGGTCAGACACGAGCTTGGCACAAGACCAAGCTGCTGAACAAGCTGCTCAACTGTCCAACCAAGCTGCTCAACGGAGAACCAGACTGCTGGCCAGATCAGCAAGCACTAAGCCACGTCCTAGTCAACACGGTCAGAAGCTAGTGAATAAGCAGCTCAGCGGTGAAGCAGGTGCGCTGGGCGGTGCTTACCAGACTTGACTTAACCATCAAGCAAACCATGAAGTCATCCATGACCTCACCTCAAGTAGCCCACCATAGGCTTTTCAGAAGTAGCTCACAATAGCTAGGTCTCATATCCCACAACTAGTTTTGATGAGTCATGCACAAGGAGGTGACTAAGCTACTTGGTCAAGGGTCCAAACCCATGCTGAAGGGTTTGGTCAGCTTCTGAGCGGTCCATCTCAGCAGCTCAGCGGTCTGGCATGAGGCCTATAATTAGGAGGCCAATTCCTTCGAGTAAAACAGATTACAACACACCATTTCTTCATAAAATTCTCTCAAAAATACTTGATGGCCAAAATTCTCCCATTTAGGAATTTTTTCTTAGCTTAGAGTTTTCATTTTCAACTAAGTTTTGTGATTAGTAGTTTAGAATTCAAGAGGAGAAAAGGAGAAGGAAAATGAGATGCAAAAATCAATTTTGTACTCTCATTTGGAACTCAAAAGCATCCAATCCTTGGATGGAAAGCTCGTGCTGCTAAACATTTTCTTTTGAACAAGGTTATGTATTTTCTACTTCTTCTTAATTTTAAAAAGTTTAAATTTTGTTCATTCAAGTTGGTGCTTTGGTTAATATTATTTGTTTGAAAAGTACTT